>NC_082395.1:3144990-3153489 GCF_031168955.1 Gadus macrocephalus | reverse complement strand
GCGTTCACGTGAAAGGGGCGTTTTTTGCGTCATTTTTCTCACCTTTACGATAGATCAAGCAGTCTATATGAGTTTAAGTGAAAAGATTCTGCATATTGTCTGTAAAATAACTATGCCAAATGCAGAATTGTTCGCCATTAATCCAAATAGAATGATGATGATTTAAAAATGCATAAGCAACGTCCATCCTGCCTTATTCTATCATTTAGGGAATTCACTTTAAATACACCCTATTTAAGAAATGTATAGCATGTTTTCGACCGCTGAGAGGTAGCGGCTGTAGCGTAGTGGATTAGTATAAGACCCGAACGCCAGCGACCGGGGTTCAAATTCGCCGGTCTATCATCATGCATTTTACCCCCATGTGGTGCCAGCACGGCCTTGAAAATATGGGTTCAAGTTCGAAATAAGCACAAAAATATAATTCCATAAGCTTTAGTGAATAAGTATTCCATATGCATGAGAATTAGGACTTTTTATGCTTCACATAAATTTGCATCACTTGGGAGTCGAACCCCCCGCGCAGAAATTCAAGACTGACGCGCTACCTCCACTCTAGCACACTGTCACGGAGATACAATGCGCAACAGTAATCATTGTCTACATAAGGTCCAAAAGGACGATCAAATAACGAACACCCTCTGATGAGAATCTGTATCTCTCATGAAGAACCCCAATTTCGTTGTTTGCACAATGACAATAAAGTCTGAAATCTGAATATCGTCAGACAATGCCAAGGGATCGGTTCTGTCCCGTAAAACCCTCTGTCTCCGGAGAGACGCCTGTACGAGAAGTGCGCCGGGGTCCACGGGAACACCCACAAATGGTGACGCCATTGTCAGAGGAGGGGCTAGGAAGCTGCGCACGCCGATTTAAGTAGCCGATCTCCGGCTAGACTAAGCCGAAAAACTGCTCCCGACCAGGTTTGGTTGCGAGCATAAGTCACCATGGTGATACAGCGACGCTAAAAGAGATCGACTTTCGTGGTACAACTAACCCAGGCTTGGAGCTCAACATACCTCGCTAACCCTCTAAGCGAGCTTCGTGGTACAGGGCTCTGGTCTGCCCCCCCCCACTACGTCAACGCAGCTGGGACAGGAAATCGACCCAAACCAATTCATTCCAAGTCCCTAAACCATCGAATCAGTTTCAAGTGTATTGACATGACATGGGTGAACATCATTTTGTTCTGTGTTTACACATGAAACACTTAGCAAACATATCGTATTAGACCAAAGAAAACAAGCCAACGCCCAGGACATTGCTACCTTTGGGGAAACATGGGCCTGCAGTGGGCTGTTTCGATTCGCACTCATTTTGTGCTGTCAGTGTGTAAGACAGAGCTCACCGTTTGGTCCCACACACTTGTCCTGAACGTCATGCTCACGTCCTTCTCTTTTGTTGTGCGTTTGTCTTCCTATCAGACGGTGCTGACCGCACGTCCACAATATGAACAGAGGACCTGAGGGAGAGCAGCCGGACAGCACAGGTGCGTGAGGCTCTCTCACGAAACGTCACCTGGAAGTAACCAATCTGCTCCGCCCCCCCTCCTCTCCAACCAATGAGAGGGGGTTCCACCAACGGACAAGAGAGCCAATCAGCAATCAGCAGGTCAACGCCAGCGTTCACACAGACGCGTCCCGTCGGTTTGGGAGCGGAGAGGGGGGTTGGGGGGGGGAGATTGAAGACGCACACGCTTCCTGCTATCCCAGCATGCATGCGAGAGAGGCGTGTGAAACATGCTGCTGGACGAGTAGGTGCAGAGCGCCCTCTGGCAGGCGGCAGGAGGTACTGCACCCCCCGACCCCCGCACCAAACCTAATGGGCTCATGTCAGCAGAGTGGAAACACAGGGATGTGGATGAGGGAGACTACGGATCAACAGAGTCCCTGTGACACACTGATATCCACCCCTCCCTAACCCCCATCCCCGACCCCAAAAGGAAAAAAAAAAAGCAGTTTGTATTTTTTTAATAAAATAGGAGTACCTCATGTAACAGGCAGAACGAGGCAGACACATTAAACTGACACGGTCTGAGCTTCAGGATTCCCCCCAAAGTGGGTTTCGGAATTAGGACTGAGTGCAAACGAGTTCTTGGGAATGTATCTCACTCAGTATTTGGGAGGCTGATCTAATTTTTGTATTTGATGTACGTACGTATGTATTGTTTACATAATGATGCTACTTCAGTGGGGTACAGACGCATATGATTTTCAGGTAGGGAACGTTTGTGTCCGTAAAGCCGCCATGGCCTTCTTCCATCGTCGCTTTACGTCCCAACGAGTGGGCATCACGTTAGTTTACAACCAATGTGCTTACATCCTTTATTTTACGCACCCGTAGCCATGCGTAGAGCCGGGGCGCGAGTCTTTACAGAGAGAGTGACGGAAGAGGATGAGTTTGGTGCGAAGGATGGCGCAACAAGTGTTTGCGACTTACGAGAAAGAAGCGGAAAGTAAAAGACTAGTTGAGATGATCGATGCGGACATTGGGAAAAGGGAAGTGGATATGTGTAAAGGAATGGAATCAGAGGCAGGCCCTCCGATTGGCTCATGAAGAGAAGGATATAGTAAAGTCCCGTAGTGTTGGGGAGTTCAGGGGAGGGGAAGTTGAGTTGGGCAGCGGCCTCATTACATAGTGTTGATATGTCGTATATGTTATTTGAAATGATGGCCTTTTTGTAGGCGCTATACAATGAACATGTAGTTTTTTTTATATACATTTAAATGGGAGATCAGCACAGGAGTATTGTCAACATATTATTTCGTTAACGCGTTAATTGTATGGGTGTGTTTCAAGAGAATGTGCTTCAACAGATCCTCAGACCAGAGGAGAATTGTGATTGACAGGTTGGCAGTAGGCAGGGTTCAAATGCCCCCCCTTGACAAGAATGGATTCATGTCATAGACGTTCTATTTTTTATTATGCTCGATCAATGAAGGGCCTTGCTCCCAGAGATTGTGTTCTCGAGTGCCTAACCCCCTCTGCTGGCCAAGTCTCGGACAAGCAGGCGGTGGGATTCCCAGTTAACCGGCACATCCAGTCAGCCCCATGTTGTGTTGTGGTCATCACAGCCTTCTCCTTTTGTGTTTGTTGTATTTTCGGGCGGCAAAGATCACGCCTGCAAGAATGATCTGGAAAGGACGCATCTCATATCGCCCAGTTACAGCTCATCTTCTGATGTGTGCTGCAGGCCTTCATAGTTTATCCCGTGTCTTAATATTTATCCTCTGTGTGCGTTGTGTCCGGTAGCCTTGGTTAAAGGATAGGTTTATGTTCAAATAAGCTGGTGGGTGAAACACTAGCAGGGGGGACGCCCTGCTAGGGGCAAGACCCCCCCAACGTTTCAAGTCCCTTGCGTGTAAACAGGGCTTTGAAACGGGAGCGATGGATGAGGTGTTGATCATGTTGTCGTTAATAGTTATTTTCTATTTTAGTTTCTTGTAATTCTTAAGGACATCTCCTTTTTTTTTTTTTTTTTGTATTCTGCACTTGATGCTGTGATACGCGACGCATTTGCTTAGACATTGATGCGGATTTGTGAGGCTCGATCTCCTGGGATGATGAGGAGGTTGTAGGAGACGTACTGTAGACGGAGCTACTGGCCAAAGCAAACCCCCTCCAACCATGAGTAGCACTGCAGAACTCTAGCACATTTCATCAGCAATGTGATGGCGCTTTTACTCTTATACATTACAGTGGATTCAGCATGGGGGTTGTACGGTCAAATGATACTGCTGGATGCCAGGGCTTTCAGACAAGAAGCGCTTTCAGATTTCAGATGGGTATCTTGCCTTACCTTCTCAAACCACCAGGGGTGGGAGTGAGCAGTTTCCACAAAGGCCAGGACATGGGTTAGCCACAGAGAATCCTACCAGTGTTGACCACACACAAACACACCCATTACTTCTCGAATGGTGGTTCGCTCAAAGGTTAAACCATTGGTCCAACCCTGGGAGACCCGTGGGGGTGTCACTGAACACACTTACAGTCTCACCGTGTGTGGGCAGTGTACTACTGCTACGACATATGTTTTGAACCCAAAAGTGCTCTCAACATAGGCTCTGGTGTCTGAACTAGGGCAGTGGATGGCAGTCCACCCGCCAAAGCGTTGTATTGAACTGGCATGATTTTCTTTCCCCCCCCCCCCCCCCCCTTTTTTTGTACGGGAAGTGGATTGACCCATTTGCTTTGATACAGTGCGTAACTATTTTTGTATTAGTAAGCTCCTCGATTATAGGGGTTACGTTTGTTTTTCGGGACATTGTATCCAAAGTCTTCCAGTGTCAAAACTTGATTCAAACAATTATTTATTCTTTTTTTTTTTCAGACCTTTCACAAAGGTTATTCTTGTACTCATGTAGGTGTATCATTATTTAAAGTACCATATGTATTAACATGTTATGGCTGGTGACCATACGTACATCTCATATTAACAATAGTTTTCTTTAATTTCCCTTTTTATTTTCGTTTGCGTTAAAAAGAAAATTCGGGGTGTATAATCTCATATTGTTATCTACCAGTGTCATGTTAAAGTTGTTTTTCTCAGTGTGTTTAAAACTTATTTCTAAAACCATACCGCACGGTGACCCCTGGGGAAGCCCAAAGCTGTGAGGGCAGTGTTCCCTTGAGCAATGCTCTTAGGTCACTTCAGATTGCCCTAACGGAAAGGCTTTGGTAAGCAAAGGAGGGCTCAACAATGCCCTCTGTCGGCCGCTGAGGTGAACTGCACCTCCTGCAGTCCCACCTGATGGGCGACACCAGTTACGGTAGTTTCAGCGTTATCTGCCCGGCGGTATCTCCATGCCAAAGGCAGGGTTGGGCCTTTACATAGATGATGATGCGGTGTGATGTGTTGAGAAACGTTGCAGGGTAGTTACGTTGAATCAGTGATTTTTTTTGTTGTTGTTCAAAATTGGATTATTACGCAACGCACGCAAGAAAAACAACAACTAAATTGCTTCTTCTTTCTTTCTGGGTTTGGCTTGATTTGTGTTTTTTGTGTGGATATCCATCTGTTACCGAGTCCCCAGAGGGCTTCTGACGGTTACCAGTTAACGCCTTGCTATTCCCAAAAATAAGTGTATTTAATGTAGCGTTAATTGAGACACGAATATGGTTTTGTTTTTTTTGTTTTGTTTCTGTCAGATTCTATGATTGCCTGTTGGTTACCTGGACTCGTTAGCAAAACGTCAACCAATTCTGTAACAACGTTTTACTGCTCGACTGTGCCCCTAGTTCGGTTTTATTTTCATATCAAAGAGCCGTTGTCCTGTATTGACTGCAGGCTGACGTATATATTTGACAAAAAGTATTGTATGTTTAATTATATAATATTAAAAAGACAATAACAAAGGGCAAAAAAAATAAGAAAAAACGTCAAAAAAATGAAAAATTAAGGCAGATAAAAATATTTATATATTAAAAAAACTGCATGCACAGTGGCTGGGAGATCCTATTTAGAATAACAAATGGCAGTGCCTTTTTTTGTACTCAAGATATTTAGTCCCAAGTGTAAAAGAAAAAAAGAAAAAAAAAAGTAAATTTCTAATGGATTTCAAACTCGAGATGCGACCTTTGTCTCATCTCGGCCGGATGGAGGGCGCCTGAGGAGGACTTCAGAGACGGAGGAACTCGTCCAGCTGGTCTTGTCTTGCAGTAGAACCTTCTTTAGCTGTGTGGACTTGTGTGGCCCACCTGTTTTGTTTGTGTAATCCTGTTAGGTACTTCTCCATGCTGATATAAAGTTAAAAAAATATATACTGGTCTGTATGCAAAAACAAAATTTGTGGGTGAGTTTTTTTCTTCCGTTGCAATGTGTGTGCGTGTATGACAAATCAACTCATTATGTTTCCATTTGTTATCATTATCATTTATTTATATAGCATTTCGAATATCAAATCAATAAGGCATTGGATTAGAGGGGGTTGGGGGGCACACACACACACACACACACGGCATTTGTGCACAAAAACATACATATGATACCATCATACAGTATTATTTTTCCTTTACATCTCAATTTTTTTTTAACCCAGGCTAATACAAGCCTAAATGTTTCAAATAACCCAGAGCACAAATGTCACCTTTCAACTCAGTATATATATATATATATATATATATACACTCACATTTATTTAACTTTATCTTGCCTACTTCCAAGTGCACAAGTCAATCATTTTCCCAGCAAATGTATTATAAAGAGGGGGAAATACAAGCTTCTGTTCACAATTCACAATAACCTGGTTATTAAACACACACACACACACACACACACACACACACACACACACACACACACACACACAATATTTGATTGAAAGAATACTTTCCAAAAAATTAATTAAAGTAGAAATTCTACTATGACCGAAGTCTTCGGTCCAGCTTTTCGTCTGACGCACCTCACATCTGACCTGCCTCTAAGTGTTTAAATACCGCTTAGGACTTTCCACAGCTGCAAACAATCAGCGACATCCCACTAACGAGGTCCACTAGGACCACTGGAGGTGGATCAGATCCCACCTGACAGGACTTCAGCCGAACGCGTCGCTCACGGCTCACTGAAACACCACCGCGCCCCACCCAGCGTCTGTGGTCCTGTGATCACTACCCTGCTGTGTTTGGGGGAGCCCATCGGTGACAAACACCACACCCCCCCATAAACACGTGGATGTGAATCGAGACGTTAAGGACGGACGAAAAGGACGATTTCCTCCGTGTTTCTGAGACGTTGGATAATCAGGGGCCTTCCCTTCAGCCTGACACGTTCTCTCAAAGCTGGAACCTCCGCCAATGCTTTTGGAATTTAATCAACCTAAATGATGTGACGAGGTAAGGATTCAACACACAACACACACACACACACACACACACAAACTAGCAGCTTGACCAGAATCTATGGGACAAAGTCCATCGGAGGAGCCAATGTAAACAAGCCTCGGGTCCACACAGACTCGACCGGCATGGGGTCAGCATGCCAAGCAACGGCCGGGCTGGCGGGCCTCTCTCTGCCTGCAGGGTCAAGTCCCTGAAAGTAAAGGCGTCCTACGATGACCTGATGCTGAACCAGTCGAAAAAGGGGAATTCATAAAGTTGACATATGAACCACTTTGCGCGTGGCATTTAAAGATGACTATTTTTTGATATAGAGTGACACAAATGTGCACACACTCAAACATGGGCACACGTACGACACACACACACACACACAAAATATTGGATAGACATAATTATGTACGCACGCACACCCACAGACAAACATACATTCTTTGTTGATACAGAGAAACACAAATGCGCCAACACACCCACACACACACACACACACACACACACACACACACACATACACACACACACACACACAGGTTAAGTATGGCAAGTGGCCAGGCCAGACACAGAGGAACCAGGCAGGAAACAGAGAGTCTCTTTGCAAAGAGGAGGAGACGGAGGAGGAGGGAGAAGATCAACGGCGGTGGAGGGGCTGCGGGGGGCCTCATCTCAGCCCCGGATGAGTGTGAGGAACTCGTCGCGTGTCTTGGGGTCCTCCCTGAAGACCCCCAACATGGTGCTGGTCACCGTCTTACTGTTCATCTTCTGCACGCCGCGCATCACCATGCACATGTGACTGAGGAGGCGCAGGGAGAGGGAGGAGCAGAGAGAGGGAGGAGAAGAGAGAGGGAGGAGAAGAGAGAGGGAGGAGAAGAGAGAGGGAGGAGAAGAGAGGGAGAAGAGAGAGGGAGGAGAAGGGAGAGGGAGGAGCAGGGAGAGGGAGGAGAAGAGAGAGGGAGGAGCAGGGAGAGGGAGGAGCAGGGAGAGGGGGGGGAGAAGAGAGAGGGAGGAGAAGAGAGAGGGAGGAGCAGGGAGAGGGCAGGGAGAGGGGGGGGAGAAGAGAGAGGGAGGAGAAGAGAGAGGGAGGAACAGGGAGGAGCAGAGAGGAGAGGAGGGGAGCAGGGAGGGAGGAGATGAGAAGGGTAGAGAGGAGTTGGGAGGGAGGAGCGAGAACCAGGGAGGAGCGAGAGAGAGTGAGGGGAAGAAGAGCAACAGAAGAATACGAATATCAACACAAATGATCTGAATCATTTACATTTGACAACACTTTGAAACGCTTGTGAAACAATCGTTAAGAGCCAGTGAACCTAAAACCAATATCATTCTTTTTTAAACATGAACATATGGCCAATATGATTTACAATATTGAGATCTATGCCATTTAATAATTAATAGAAAACAAAGGTAAAATAAAATGTTTTTTGCTAAACCTAACCCTACGCTGTAAAAAGACAGCGGCCGTTCTTTTTGTTACGTCTGAATGCCTTTTCAGAAGAACTGTGTGTGTGTGTGTGTGTGAACTGCGTGCATGCGTGCGTGCGTGCGTGCGTGTGTGTGTGTGCGTGTACGTGTGTGTGTATAGGTACTTACGTAGCCTCGATCACCACCCCGACCCCGGCGGGTTTCAGAGCTTCAGTGATCGCCACGGCGATCTGTTTGGTCAGGCGCTCT
>NC_082395.1:3094990-3134990 GCF_031168955.1 Gadus macrocephalus | reverse complement strand
AAACTCATTTCGTTGTCCTCTACGCTCCGGGTGCGATCCTCTCTCCAGCTCTCCGTGACGGAACAGGAGGAGGACGAGGAGGTCTGCTGCGGGGTGGACTCTGCAGGGGTCTGGGCTGGAGGAGCCTGTCCCGGTCGACCCCCGGGTTTCCTCATCATCGCGTCGAACAGTCCGTTCAGCTCACCGGTTGCCTCGGCGTCCTTCTGCTGGGTGGGTAACGCACGCTCCATGGCGCAGAGGGATGGTACTTGTGGAGTAAGTTTTGGAGAGGGGTTTTCTGATCGGGTTCGGACACACGCGTCAGGGCTCATCTGGTGGTTGGAGCATCACCTCGCTTTATAAAGGGTACGCGCGCGGTTAATCCCCGAGGATTGCCATTGGTCGGACGGATAGAGGAGGCAACGTCACGTTTTGTTAAGTGACACGCGAGGCGAGGAGCAACAGGCGCTCAAACGCTCATGCACGCAAGAACGCACGCACACATCTATGCATACACTACACACACACACACACACACACACACACACACGCGTGCGCACACACGCACGCGTGCGCACGCACACACGCACGCACGCACGCACACACACACACACACACACACACACACACACACACACACACACACACACACACACACACACACACACATCTCCACCTGCTGTGGCTCCAATTCTTATTTCTGTGTTTTAGGTTAACCTCTTCATCACCGGGTCTATTTTTCAGGAAAATATCAAACCCAACGTGAATAGAGTACATCTGCATCTATAAGAGCTATAACTGCAATCTTTGAAATAATCAGTATGAAGGTTTAGTGTAGTGAACACATCTAGAACAAAACATGAATGGAATGGTTTTATTTCCTTCTGCAATAAATGTTATGTTTAGAGTGAATACCACCAATACCTAGTGCATTATCAGTTGGTGACCCAATAGCCATGTTGGGATACAGCGTAACATCTGAGGGTACCTGGGTCAAGATCTGACGCAAATTAAGTGCAGCAAAGATACAGGTTTTTGTATAGGGATCTATACTTAAAGCTATACTGTGTCTCCAAGTCAAACCAATACATCTAATGCAAATGACTGAACATGTACAATGCAAACGTGATGACAACTATCGTGAGAACTCTGTTACATTTTCAGATTTGACCCCTCAATTGAAAGGCCAGGGCGAATGGGATTGAATGACTCACAGCCAAACCATCGCGATTGAACAAACTGGCCACCAGGTGGGGACTGTGATCTGAATGACTGTAATTTACCTATTTCCCGTGAAATCCATTTTAAGATTTCTAGAAGCTCACATTGTGCGGCTCTCATTGAACAAACACAATCAGGATACAGAACACAGAAGTCAGTGATTTATACATGACATTTATTGGATATTGAAAATACAGTATGACATTTTAATATACAAAACGAATAACACAGCGTTAAAGAGAACCACATATCCATACTTCAACTGCGGTAGTTAATTCTGGAGTGACACGATTCATGGCATCACCTTATCCACTCCTGAGCCATGACAGCAAGGCGGCCCAGATCATTCTCTCACAACACGACCCATGTGAAGGCACATGCTACTCGTCAAACATAAAACCTATTTAAAAAAAAAAGTGAATACTTTTCATCCACATTTATTATTTGTCATCAACCAACAGAATGCACCGCTCAGTCGAACTGCTTAGTTTTTGTTGAACGCGAATGCCGACAGCTTTGCGGTCGTATCCAAAGACTTCTTCTTCTTGGCTATATTCTCATCCGCTTTCACCCGTGACTCTTCAACGTCCCCATCTCCCGCCTCCTCCGCTCTCTTCCTCTTCTTCAGGTCGGCCGCTTCCCCGGACTGGCCTTTAGCTCTCTCCGTCCACGACTGGAATAGAAAAAACAAGGAAAGAAAACAGATATGGAAAATTGGATTTAAATAAATTCCCATATAAGTCCAGAGATGAATCAGCCCCCCCCCCCACCACCACACCCCCACACGGTGAGAGACACAAACACCGGGTCTGAAATTGCATCCTGTCATGTATAATCACTATTGACAGCGCTGCTGGCTCCCTTCCTCCTCCTCCTCGCTCCTCTTCTCCTTCACCTCCTCCCCTGAGCGGAGACAAAGGGAAGCGGCTGGCTGGACGTAATGGAGCTGGGATGAATCATCGGGGGCCGGCGTGAAGACCCCCAGCCACTCACCCACCACCACCACCCCCACACACACACACAACGGAGAACCATGGTCTACTAAACCAACTCCACACGTAGATTGAGGTTTTTGTGTGTGTGTGTGTGTGTGTGTGTGTGTGTGTGTGTGTGTGTGTGTGTGTGTGTGTGTGTGTGTGTGTGTGTGTGTGTGTGTGTGTGTGTGTGTGTGTGTGTGTGTGTGTGTGTGTG
The DNA here is from genome assembly GCF_031168955.1 of Gadus macrocephalus. Taxonomy (NCBI): domain Eukaryota; kingdom Metazoa; phylum Chordata; class Actinopteri; order Gadiformes; family Gadidae; genus Gadus; species Gadus macrocephalus. The sequence goes on along the minus strand of NC_082395.1, from coordinate 3,132,599 downwards.
TGTGCGTGCGTCCTACACACAACCCACACTAGAGAAGCCCACAGCACCCTCTATTCGGTTAGCCATTTTATTGCGTTTAGACAAACCGCAATTAGCGCCCGGTGCAGAGTCACCGCGCCGCTCAGTCATGACAACATGTTCCCATTTAGGAGCTTAATAAAAGGAAATAACAACAGAAGGTACAGCTTTGGGCCATTTATCACATTACATCACATCACCTTAACTAGTCAGGTGGGAGCCAAAAAAAACCTGCTGTGTTTTAATGATAAAAAAAAAAAAGGGGGCAACTGCTGCAATTTAAAACCAGTGCCATCAGGTATACTGGAAAGGTAAACGACTGGTCCAGTGCCAACCTCGGTCTAGATCTGCTCAACGAAAACCTTAGAATTATAACAAACTGAATCCGATATAAAAACATGCGCATACCAGACTCAAGTATTAATTCGTCGTCAAAAGTGTCACCTGGGTGGAAAAGGCCACCTGGTTCTAGGTTTGATATAAGTGTGCCCTCACACGACACAGACAAGACGCAGTTATACACAGCTGCGACCGCCTCTGACTCAGAATGGGTTGGTGAGCAGACTTGACATCGGTAGTGCTCACAGCGGTACGCAGATCAAGACGCATATCAACGTCAAATATCTAAAGCGACGCACACAATGTGTGCACGTACAGAGGTAGGCATACCTTTTGCCACCCATGCTAAAGTTGACTAATTTTTTTTTTTGATTTTGATGCTGTAATTAGACAAATTAGGAAAAATCCATCTATATGACACCAATTTGATGACAAAAGATGATTTTTTATTCCTCTTATTAGTCGACTTTAGCATGGGTGCCTAAAGTTATGCCTAACACTGTAAATACATGGCTTTAATTAGTTGATAATCAGGACACAGCTGCGCGGTATAGGTACTGTGATGGCACACAAAAGACCACCCTAGCTTTGTCTACTGGGAGCCTTTTGAGGCATTTCGGATATGGTACATTGTGACTGACATCCTTACACCCTATTGAGTGTTAAAAATGGGCCAGAATGACCCATCAGTCGTTCCACCGCAATGCATTCAGGTGTGGAGTAGGAGGGTTCTTCACAACTGGTGGACACACACACACACACACACACACACACACACACACACACACACACACACACACACACACACACACACACACACACACACACACACACACACACACACACACACACACACACACACACACACACACACACACACACACCTGTTTGAAGCCCCCCCCAGGGTTACGGCGGGTCAAACGCATCATGATTATCCCGCTGCGTGTTTAGCGACACACTTATAGCTACTCGCGGCATTAGCATAACATCAATGCGTCGTGCCCCTGCTACCAACACAGGGGACGGGTTCCCAGGCAACAGCCATCCCCTTAACAACCCCCAGCCCCTCCCACACCCCTTAACTCCCCTCCCACCTCCGGTACACAGCGCAGTCGTCCACTCTGTTGTGTGTTTCTGTCGCCCATCGCGTGCTGAGTGGCTGCAGCGTTGCAGAGGCACGGTTGGGGCTGAGCCAGGGGAGCGCGAGCCACTCGGACCAGACACTCGGAGAAAACACTCTGGATGAATATTGAAGCCGTTTCCCTATTCAGGACCCTGCAGCTGAAACTATCCTCCTCGTGTGGTCAGTGAAGGCATGACGATTGAACAGGATGTTTGATTAACAGCCATGGTACAGGAAATCTGTGTGGATCGTTGTCTTGTGACAGCCAGGATCTCTGGATGGTCGTTTATTTTACTTGTCAATAAATCCCCAAATGAGCAACAATCTATGTAAGGGTGTATAGGGGTGAAATGGCGGCAGTAGCTCAGATGGTTGAGCGAGTTCACGTGTAAGCGAAAGGTTGCTAGTTCGATCCCCGGCCTCCACCAAGATGAATGTCGCGGTGTCCCCGAGCGAGAACCCTAACTGACCCCAACTCCTCCGGACGAGCTGTTGACCCCGCTGTGTGTGAATGGTTGTCACCTGCTTTGGATAAAAGCGTTGGCTAAATGTAAATTAGATCATTATTAAAGAGGTCCCATGAAATGCCACCAGGTGGACACTGTGATGTCATAAGGGGCAGTTTTCCATAACCGTTTGAAACGGCTAATCACACCACACCTGGTGGCATGTCAAGGGACCTTCAAAATAATTATTGATATTTTGCGATCACATTTTCGGAGTCAATACGATTTCGTCCCAGTCCGAGTCCCGTACCAGCCGGTCTTCTGCCGAGAGGCTCCTGAAGCTGCCCATGGCCGCCTTGATGACATCAGTCTCCTGGAGGTCCGGGCTGTCGGCCAAGATGCTCTTCCTGTTCTCCTCTAGCCACAGCTGGAAGCCCGTCCTCGGTCTACACACAGAGACACACACAGACACAAACACACACAAACAGACAGACACACACACACAGATACACAAACACACATGATAAGTACTACGAACCAAAGGTTAAACAGGTAATGCAGAGTGTTTCGTGCAGGTGGGTTTGAGGTCGCGGTCATCATCATGATTGGCATATGACATTGCCTGGCACCAATTCAAACCAATCACAAACCTTGATTGCCACAACTGCTGTTTCGCTATAAAAAGGTGCTTGATTATAGTCAGGGGTGCACATAACTGTTACGCAAGTACGTATGCGCGCCCATAATCAGGGATGCATAAAGCTGCTGCAGTTCGATGTAAAAAAAAAAAAAAGTGACGCAAATAACAGTGCTGTGCTTAAGCAGTTGTGTATTGAAAATGGAATCTCCTTTGTGAAACTGGGTCAGTTTCATAAGATCAGATGTTATGTGTGGGGCTATGTGTGGGGTGCGTACCAAACACCATCTCCTTGTACTTACCTGAGTAACTCACTAAAAAAGCTATGTGCACCCCTGATTAAAGTGCTTGCTTGACATACACGCAGATTGCCAAGAGTGACGTTTCGACGATTCATAAAAAGCAATAATTAATAATTGGAAATGACTTATCATCTGAAGCTAAAAATAGCTGTTAAACCAAGAGCTGCTCTGTTATACTGTGACACCATCGTTTTCATCAGTCACACAGACAGCTAGCTCTCACTTTTTATTCTCAGAGTCCTCAACTGGCGAGTCTGGGGGAGGGACTTCTGGTTGCTTCAGCCTATCAGCAGCTGGCTCCGGATTCACTTGAGCCTTCTTATTGGCTGCTTTGGAGGTGGCCATTTGTAACAGAGTAGACTGCATCTGGAAGATAAAGGAGAGCAACAACAGGGGTCACTACACACTAACCATTAAAAAGGGAGTGAATTAAAAAAAAGCTGACAACAGGCCTGGTGTATTATTCTATAGGGACAGCTGCAGTCAATGATGGGGTAAATGTTAATTTACTGACAACACACACTGTTGGAGTGTTTCTATTTTACATTGAGCAGATGCCTTTGTCAGAAGAAACAATATATCACGGTCGGAACAGTAAAGATATTAACAGTAACACGTGCCGAGCACTAACAATCTCTAGGTTAACCCATTCCCGTGCACAACGAAGACAGCTAGGATAAGATGCTAAGTACTGTTTTTGAGTGCCAGGGTCTTTGAATGAAGGGCACCTTGGTCTTTGGTTTGGGGGCCAGGGGCTTCAGAACGGGGCCCTTGCTCTGTTTCCCCGAGGGCCCCCCCAGAGGCGCCGGTCTCCTCACGGAGGTCATGCTGTCCAGGACGTTGGAGACCCTGGACTGGGAGGGAGACTTTCCTGAGCCCTGGACCTGTGTTCACGTACGCACACACACACACACGCACACGCACACGCGCACAGACACACACATACACACAATTACTGCACCTTTTCGGAAGAGTGTTTGTTCAAATGTGTTAGAACAAAAAGTAGGCTAGATCGCTTCTCCTGCTTTAAGTCCTGCTTTCAGAATTTGAGGTTCAGAACAGTAGTTCACCAATTATTTACGACTTGTTATCTGTAATTTATTTGATTTATTCCAAATTTTGGTTGTGATGATGTGATTGACTTGTGTACAGAGAGGGTTTAATCAGACTAGAGCTGGGGGGAGACCTGGAATTCTGTTACCGTGACACAGAAGAACGTCTCGTGCCGTCTGGTCAAACAAACACGTTGATCCGGCTTGATACACACGTGACGTTCTTTGTCAACTTTCATACTTTCATCTTCTGCATGTGAGCGTTTTTCTGCTGCTGGTGCTCACTCACATTTCAAGAGACAGGGGGCGGGTCTACAGACTGCCAATGGGAAGAGAGCGCTAGCACTTCTGTGGACTAGTTCTTATGCGTGTCCACAATCGATCATATCAAGCTTAGTGAATTTGATTGTGGGCTTCTTTACATGGGGAGAGTAAAGTGTGACCACCCTCACACTCACACTCACACACACACACACACACACACACACACACACACACACACACACACACACACACACACACACACACACACACACACCTTTTCAGAAGAGTGTTTGTTCAAATGTGTTAGAACAAAAAGTGGGCTAGATGGCTTCTCCGGCTTCAAGTCCTGCTTTCAGAATTTGAGGTTCAGAACAGTTGTTCACAAAATATTTACGAATTATTATCTGTAATTTATTTGATTTATTCCAAATTTTGGTGGTGATGATGTGATTTAACCGTTCCATCTATTGCTAAATGTGTTTTACAAGTGCGTTACGAGTGGCGGGGCGTGCACTTATTTACCATAAACATACCCTAATAAACGGGAGCAGGCCTAGCTTAATTACATTTCGGTCACTAATTTAGAAATGTAGAAATCATGGAAGTAACTCGCCAGGCTCTCGTAGTTCGCAATAACTGACTTCACACTGCTCACTCGCATCGTCCAGCGGTTGAGGCAAAGCGGGCGCAAACTGTTCCCACCTGCAGGCTTACGGAAAGAGTCAAACCAGGCCAGTCTTTTTGGTGGCTGATTTTACTGATCATCTCTTTGACTGTCTTCATCGCATCTCGGCATAATTTAACCGCTCAAACGGCGTCTTGAAAGGCATGTTGTGTGGGCATTACAATGCACGTACGTTGCCTCTTCTTGTATGTCCTTGACACGCGGTTGTAAGCCCGACCTGCTCCCTGACATATTCGACGTGTCAATCATCTGGCACTCTGCCTACGATTTGCATGTCAGGAATGTTGCCAGCGATGCTTTAGAACGATTGGTGGGGGAGGTGGAGGTGGCGGGGTGCTATCGAAGCGCAGCACAGCTTTTTATTGCGCAGTTCAGCGTTCAATTGCGCTTGCTTTATTTACTTCGGTTCACCTTGTTTCAATATTGAGGGTTTTTTGCACCCCCAACCTTATCTTTGGGGGTGAAAGAAAACTTGTGCCCCCCCAGAGATGGAACCAGTGGTAATATACACTGTAATATACACCGTAATATACACCGTAATATATAATTTACATCGTGATATACATCGTATGATACATAGAAATATATAATATACACTAATATACATAGTGATATACATAGTACATTATGTAGCTTCCAACTTGTAATGTTGGGCATTCTGGCCCCATTTTCCTTCTTAAGAGTATTCCATTTATCCGTAATTATCCATCAAAGTGCCATTTCTCTTACCTTAAAGGGATTTACACGTCCTTCTTTACTCACTACGAAAGAAACAGAGAGTCAACATTAGCTCAGTGTATTCATTGACGTGCGTATTTACATAGGCATGCGATACCGTGGAAGAAATGATAGAACTTAGTAAGCCGTGTCTGGTACTAATACAACCCCCACAGTCCTACTGCCTGACCCAGGACCGTCCCTCAACATCTAGCCATGTTTACCTAACGTATCGGCCTACCCAACATACATGTTACCTTACATATCAGCTTACGTTAAAACCCATCTGTGGACACAACGTACATAGTGTTGAGCACTCCTCCCTTCCTTTTTGTGCTTTGAAGCCTCACAGGGTTTATCTTCCGTGTCTTTCAAATCTTCCCATGATCATGCTGTTCCAATAAAAATCGACTCCATGCTTGTCCAGAGGCTCAAGCGTAGTTTTCTTCCACTGATATTGAGATGGTGCGCGGCCAGCTGTGACTCCAGTTTACCAGCTCAGCGCCGGTTTCAGATTCGAGTGCCTCACAGGGGCCAGCCTGCCCCGCGTTGAACGCCTGAATACACTGTCCGGCATCAAGGCCAGAGACATTGCCGTTTACTCACTGGGCTTCGGAGACGGCTTCTCCGGGGAAGCTGCTGCTCCTCTAGCGAACGGGTTCAGGCCTACGTCGAGGACGGCGAACACACACACAAACACCACTAATCAATAAAAAAACATTTCAATCCCGGCTGTGCTACGATCAAGAGAGATGGGAATCAACGGCGGGACTCACGTTTTCGGCTTTCGCCGTCCGCCTCGAGGGTCTCCGTCTCCTGAGAATCGTCCTCTCCCTCCTCTCTGGGCTCCTCTTCTCTGGCCTGTCGAGGTCTGCTGCTCGAGTGGCCACCTGCACTCTGACCGTACCTGTCCCCAGACACCCCGAGTCAGAACACCGAGCGATCCGGACCCCACTCAACCCAGTTCTCCCGAGGTCTGATCCTGTCCATCGGACCCTTTGGAACAGGGCCTGGTTAATGACGAGGGTCCTTAACGAGGTGCTAAAGACACTCGTTATTAACCAGGCTGCCTGCTATGTGCTAAGGATTAACCATTATAGCAGCTCTGTATCAACAAGGCATTCAAGTTCCTGTGAAAACATTAATTTATTCAGGTCTACACTTTCTCTTATTGTATTGTGTACGGCCTGGCACTTAAAAAAATAGTACTTAGTATGGTATCCTAGCTAGCTTTGTTTTATACATGGAATGGGTTAACCTAGCGATTGTTAGTGCTTGGCACTCGTTTTTTTTGAACATCCTTAATGCACCGACAGTGGAATATTGTCGTTTCTCTTTCTTCTGACGAATGTACTTATTGTTAGTCACGTTTGATAAAAGCGTCTGCTAAACGCCCTAAATGTAAATGTAAATGTTGGCCACCTGCTGCTGTCTCAGAAAAAAGGCATCTGGAACCAAAGAAAATACACAGAATGTGATCCCGTCCTGCTTGGTACATCCCCTGCCCCCCTGCCCCTCCGAGTCTCACCTGCTCCTGGGGGTGTGGTGCTCCTCCTCCTCCTCCTGCTCCTGCTCCTGCTCCTGCTCCTCCTGCAGCTGGTTGGCCTTCTCCATGGCCAGCTCGTTGAGCCGCTGGGCCAGGTTCATGCGGCGGGAGCGCGAGGCGTAGCGGACGGCCAGCGTCACCACGCTCTGGGTCATCAGCTCGGCCAGCTCCATGCAGCGGAACTCCCTCTCCAGCTTACAGGACAGCTGGAGGAGGCCGGCGGTCAACCAGCAGCACAGGGGACAAAGGGTAGGGTTAGAGCATTGGTTACTCAAAGTGCGGCCCGTGGGCCAATGGCGGCCCGCAGAAACATTCCCGGCGGCCCGCAATGACATACAGATGTAAGTAAAAAAAAAGGTGTCAAAACTTTGGAGAACCCCTGGGTTAGAGGCTCATCTACATTCACATTTAGGGTATGTAGCAGACGCTTTTATTTGTTTTTTTGTTTTTTTACCAAAAGCGACTCACAATAAGTCCATTTGTCAGAAGAAAGAGAAACAATATATCGCTGTCGGTACAGTAAGGGTGTTCCTAGAACCAAGTGCCAAGCACTAACATTCGCTAGTTTAACCCATTCCCCGTACAGTATACAACAAAGATAGCTAGGATAAGACACGACACTATGCACATTTTTAACAGTCAGCCCCGAACACTTCAGTGTTGTTGTTAGCATGCAGAGAAGGACGGATGCCAATAGGTTATAGCTGATTGAGAAGGCGTTACTTTTGCCTGGGTCTACTCACAGCGAACATCTTCATGAGGAGCTCCTGCTGCTCCTTCTGGTTCTGGTTCTGCCCCTCGTCGTCGATCTCGTAGCCGCTGCTGGACAGGAAGCTGTAGTGGTTCTGGAGCAGCGTGGAGCGCCAGTACTGCTCCTGGGGGAGGGGCAAGGGGCCACGGCACACGCTGGTTCAGGGGCTGCGCTTTGTATTCTCATTAATAATAATAAAACAATTACAGGGCTTTTCTTGGTACTCAAAGACGCTTTGCAAAAAGGGATACGTACAGACAGTACAGACACTCAAACAAAAGGCAAATAAACAACACTACAACAATAGACAACACATTAAGAGAGAGAGAGAGTGTTAATGACCAGTGATTAAGGGGCTGATATTTTGAGAGAGAGGCCATCCACCACAGATGCTAAAAGGATACTTTGGATTAGCTAAATGAACTAAATGAACTACCGTAAATGAACTACGGTCCATAGAAACAGGAGAATCAGATCATTGGACTTGAAAAATTGAAAAATTACTATCGAGTACTATGTAAATTTTTTTTGGAAAATCTAAATAAATTTGATTTGGGAGGGATTTGTGCTTCAGCAAAAAAAAAAGGCAAGTGCAACATCAAAGCTGTAGCCAAATGTCTGAAAAACCTTTCTTAGCTCCACTACCAAAATGTTCTAGTGCTTGAAGCTCATAGCTCCTCCTAGGAGACGTTCACAGTGGAACACATTCTGAACGCAGGTCGTTTCATCGCTGGAACTAACGGGCTCCATCCGCATGCCGGGACGGCCATACCTCCATCTGGCCCTTCTCGGTGGTGGTCTGACACAGGGGCAGCTTGAAGGGCAGGATGGCCACAGCGGGCCTGGGCAGGGTGGGGGGGTACCTGGAGCCTTTACAGGGAATGCACCTGGGGGGAGAGGGGGTGATCGTTAGGAGGTCACTCGACAGAACAGTAAACTGATAGAGTTGGCAGAGTAGGTCGCGTGTTGGAATTCGAAACGCCCGTTTGTCGCTAATTAGTGAGATGAACTTGACCGCTCCGAAGAAAAACACCATCACTCTGAAGGCTCTTTCATCACAAGTATAAAAAGACAGTCATAGTGATGGAGCAATGCAGGAATTTGAGAGAAGTGTCCATAATTCCACGACGAACAACATATTACCCATATAGAAATGTACAACTACAGCAGTTTATCAGGTAAGACACCTGCTAAAAGAGAAAGGCACAAAACGCCACACGTCTGATTTATAAAAACACTTTGCCGGCCCTTCCAGCTGCTCTGTGATTCATCATAACTGAGGGGGGGGGGAGGGAGGGGACATGGAAGGGGTAAACTAGGGTCAGGGGGTGAGGCTGAGGGTCAGGACCGGTGTGGGGCAGGGCCCTACCTGAGCTGCTGGGGGTTCTCGTGCACCGCGACCACCCAGAAGTGGTCCGACTTGCCCTTGCAGGTCTCCCTGGTGTTGCACACCGGCGTCCACGTGTTGCCTAGGGAACGGTTTAGCATGCGCACCACGCCCTCCGAGTCCACGTAGCACGGCGTCCCTGGAGACCAGAGATGTTCGTGATGAAGTCATGCGACTACAGAGTTGTGGGAGTGATTGCAAAAGGCTGCATTAACGTGTGGAATGGCAATGCTGAGCATTTTATACGGGATACTACATTTTGAATAACATATGCATACTTTATTGGAAATCCATTTTGAGAAGCTGGTTTAAAATGGCCTGAGGCTTGAATCTACAGCAAGATATTCAGTGTTTCACATTTACATTTAGGGCATTTAGCAGACGGTTATATCCAAAGCGACATGCAGCCATTCATACACACATTCAGGGTTAAGGGTCTTGCTCAGGGACACCGGCTAGGAGGAGCCGGGGATCAAACTAGCAACTGTCCGGCGACGTCGACCCGCTCTACCTCCTGACCTACTGCCGCCCTCGTTTTTAAATGTGTTTTGTATTAAACACCCCGTAGACCCAACACCGTTAAAGAGGACCTATTATACTACTTTTCTGGTCTTAATTTCGATGTCGATTTTCGGGAAACTCTTCCTCTCATCTGGGCGCTTTCAGCATTCTCTGTCAACGCTCGGTTTCGTCCTTCTCCGCCCCCCTCCTGCCAACCCAACTCCGTTGTGATTGGTTACCTTCCTTGAAGCGCGCGCGCGGGCAGATTTGACCAGGCATACGGGGGCGCGGCAGGAGTGCCTCTACGTAGATGATTTCCCGGAAATGTGAACAAGTGAATCGCAAACGTTGTCCCGAGTGTTTAGCGCTCTGCACAGCCACGCCAGACTGTGCATACGTCGAAATGCATGTACGTCATTATTTGACACTTTAGTATGGTTAAACATGACTATCAATCATTATAACAACGTTTATAGGTCATAAAAGTCGTAAAAGCATAATAGGTCCCCTTTAAAGGCTGGCTGTACATCGTCCCGTCCTGTGGAGCTCCCCTCCAGAGAGCCCCACACTGGGGTGCACTCACCCTCGGCGGTGAAGCCCAGCCAGGCCAGGTGGGCCTTGCAGGAGAGGGGCAGAGGCTCTCCGTGGATCACCTGCCTCTTGCGTCGGCCCAGCTGCAGCAGCTGGACCCCCAGGGCCTGGTCCCCGTCGAAGCCCGTACCTGGACCAAGGACACAAGAGAGGGTTAAGAGCTTTAACCAGGGGGTTTGAATTAGGGCTGCTCGATTATGGGAAAAATCATAATCACGATATTTTGGGTCAATATTGAAATCACGATTATTCAAACATTATCTTTGAGTTTGAAAACATGTTAACTTTGTAACTGGGAACTTTGAAATTTCTCCTTAAAAAAATACACAAAATGGTCAAAAAGAAAATGTTCCAATCTAAAATGATATACAGATATTTGTCCAGCTGTTCTGTCCTTTCTATAAATCCTTAAAAAATAAATAATAATAACAAAAAAAAAAAAATCTGAAAACTCTATTATGTTAATTTTCTGATCGTTTGACGCTAAAATCGTGATCCCAAACAAACGGAGCCAGCTCTCCCCTCCCTTCCGTGTTTCGTGCATCCAGTTAAAACGATCATGAACGCAGCGCAGAAACCAACAACACCCACCCCTCGTCGTGATTGGTGGGCATACTATTTATTATGTATTTTGAGTGGTTGCCAGTACAATTTGTGTTTGTGTGCGATCTCGGAGCATAGGCTGCCTACAGAGACACAGTGTTTTGACGGCCTGCTTAGGCCTAAAATAAAAAAGAAATTGTTCCTGTTGGTTGTCAGTTGAGGTCATGGCCATGGGTAGGAAGGGAATTTATTTTATTTTTTATTTTATTTTTTCCAGTGGCAGCGAATGATAGGTAGGTTGTTTTCATTTAATAGCGAGAAAATTTTATAGAATGAAGAGGTGCTGTACCAAAACGTAATTATAGTTTGCATAAAAAAAAAAAAACGATTTAAAGCTCATAAAATAATTTGGGTCGCACATAAATCAACAGGGTCGGTCGGAAACCGGAACCAAACAAAAACAATTTTTAGGCCTTATTGGGCGGGCAGCCAGCGGATCGTGCGGAAAGACCAGATGAATGTGATCACTTATGTTTCGGGCCAAGACTCGCTGATGCAACCTTTAATGGTCTTTGGGACTGGTTTTCTACGTTCCTGGGGCGGTGCAGACGTCGACCTACCGCGGTGGTACACGACCAGCAGCTGCTCCCCGTGCGCCGCCATGCTGACCACGTGGCCGGGCAGGCTGAAGATCTCCTTCTGCACGCCGCCCACGGTGAAGAGGCGGAGCGTGCGGGCGCTGGTGGCGGCGGCGGCCCAGCCCTGGCCCAGGACCAGCGCCCGGACGTCCTCCCCCGCGGGCAGGTCCACGATCCACTCCTTGTTGGCGTCCCACGACGAGAAGTGCAGGCACTGGAGCTTACTGCGGACGACCACAACATCATCAACAACAACAACAACGACCACATTAACAACAACATAGTAAGAGGGCAGGGTTTCAGTAGGATGTTTAGCAGACGCTTTAATCCAAAGCGACTTACATTAAGTCTGTTTGCCAGAAGAAAGAGAAACACCAATATATCGCTGTCGGCACAGTAAGGATGTTCATGGAAACTAGTGCCAAGCAATAACAATCACTAGGTTAACCCATTCTCCGTATAAAACAAACGATAGCTAGGATAAGATGCTACACAATACTGAGTACTATTTTGCCAGGACGCACAACGTACATTAAGTGCCAGGACGTAACATACAATAAGTGTGTAGGAGGGGTATTTTTGGGAGAGTAAGGGAGGACAAGGGGCAGTGGGGGGGGTAAGAAGAAAGGCTATGCAGAGTCCAGGTGAACTCTGAGCAAGTGAGTCTTGAGTCTCTTGCGGAAGCTGGTGAGCGACTGCTTTCCCGACATCGGCATATTTATCGGAATATGTACAGGAAAGGGAAGGGGGGAAGGGGGGAGGGGGGGGGGGGGAAGGGTTTCCCCAGGCCTTTTTCTTCATTATTTTATAAAACACAATTACAACAGCGTTTTATTCACTTCAAACTCATCGCTAGAATCCGCTTCAGACACGAGGAAGGAACGAAGAGAAATTAAACAAAATGGCGGTGTTGGCGGCGGGGGGGGGGGGGGGGGGGGGTTTGACGGTACCTGGCGAGCTCGTCGGTGGCGGGGCAGGCCAGCAGCACGGCCTCCTGGGAGAGGTCGGCCAGCGTGTGGCCCAGCGCGTTGGTGAGGTGCATGGGGTGGTGCACCGCCGTGTCGTGGAACTCCACGTCCACCGCGTTGTCCTGGTCGTCGTTGTAGCCGCGCACCACGCCCACCGAGTTCCACGTCTGCCACGGGGGGGACGGAGAGAGGGAGAGAACCCGGGGGGATCGGACGGGTCGGTAGGAGACGGGTAAGGGACTCTCTTCTTCATTTGTATCTTTACATTCACATTCACATTCAGGGCGTTTAGCAGACGCTTTTATCCAAAGCAAGTTACAATAAGTACATTTGTCAGAAGGAAGAGAAACAACAATATATCGCTGTCGGTACAGTAAGGATGTTCATAGAACCATTCAGTGCCAAGGACTTACATTCACTAGTTTATCCCATTCCCCGTACACAACAAAGATAGCTAGGATAAGACGCTGCCAAGTATTATTTTTATACATACGTGCGTACATTAAGCCCCAGATAATATTTGAATATACAATTGTGTGACGCGTTTTCTTTGATGGCACATAAACATAAATGTACCTCAGAGAAGGCCAAGGACACAAATCAAAACCCGGGTGGGATTAAAAACCTTCTCCTAAAACGTCCAAATCGCGTGCGCTCGTTGTCCTCCTACCATGAAGCGGTGAGTGAGATGGGCGGGGGTGGAGCCGGGCTGGAAGGGCTTCTGGGGCGGGGTGGGCAGCGGCCCCTCGTACGCGGGGCGCAGGGGCAGCGAGGGGCCAGTAGGGGGCGCTACGGCGCTGCCAGCGTCGTCGTCGTCACCGTACTTCCCCTGTCCGAGGGCCAGCGAGACGGTGTCTGCGGAGGTCACAGAGGGAGGGTAACGGCCGAGTTCCTAATCGCACGCTATTTCCTTTTTACTTTTGGTAAGGACCGCAGCTACTGCAGCATGCAGACGATTGGGCACACTACAGGTGATCTCACTGATTAGCACACCTGTAGTGCAATCCATCGACTGACGCAGGCTCAATCGATGCCACGCATCGTGTGACGAGGATTGTTCGGCAGAATAGCCTTATGCATGCTGGCTCGCATACGGCCAAATGCGACCGGACGTCGTACAACATCCTGGTATTTTAGGAATTCTGCCTTTTCCGTACTATGTATTGGGACATACCAAATCTTTTTTCTGGCATGCTAAACAGTACGGAGGTATGTTGGATTAGGGCCACATGTGATTTACTTTTTTGGAGTTCTGACTTTAAAATCAGAGATTAAAATCAGAATTCTGAAATTACCAAAAATAATTCACACGTGCCCCTAATCCTCTTCTGTAAGTATGGGTAATGGAATGCAGAGTAAATCTGGTCTCCTTTAAGTCTCCAGGTTCGTCTAGAAGGAAGTCTTCTGACTTCGTGGCGGTTTATCAAAACGTACCGAGCGAGTTTTCATCGTCCAGAAAGGAGCCCCGGTTCTTCACCCGTCCCGTGGCGGGCATGAGGGCGTCGTCGTCGTCGTCGTCGTCGTCGTCGCCCCCGGCAACGGGACGTTTGGCAGGCGAGTGGGTGTCACTCAGTCCTTCGTCCATCGCACGGTCGTCGTCCTCGTCGAACAGGTCGTCGTAGTCGTTGGCCGCTTTGACCGCAGGGGCCTGAGCAACACCCAGAGAGAAAGACAGGCGTCAGCCGTTACCGCGACAACGCAGCACCCAGAGAGAAAGACGGGCGTCAGCCGTTACCGCGACAACGCAACATCCAGAGAGACGCGCGCATCAGGCATCGGACATGACATTGGTGTGTCTTATGTGTCTCAATTAGAGATGATAAGATACCATTAATTACCATTAATTGTTCTTCTAAAAATGTATAATCACGATAAATATCATAACATGCTTATGATTTCAAAATATTCTAAACAGTGGGCCATGACATCACCAAAACTATCGTTCCTTTACCACCAACATTTCAAAACTCATATCTTCTCATTTTTTCTCGTCTCATCACCAACTATCACAATATATAGGACACGCTAGACGTGAATCTCCTAAATTGGCGCAATTTGATTGGCTCGCTATCTCGGGACATTGGGCAACATCCCATGATTGAGATCTCAAACTCGGGATATTGCGCGACGGTCGTCTCGTCACGCTAAAAAAAACTAATAAATCCCGGCAAAAAGTGTCATCTTGTTTGTTTGTTTGTTCACGTGTAGTATATACTAAAACAACAGCCAATAGGTAACAAGGCGATTCCCCACTACTCACGGAGCCTGAGGTGAATAATTGTTAAATATTGCATTCGGCCCTGCCCCTACAGGCTCAGCCCTAGCGGGGGTTCCCTGGCGGGGGTCCCAGACCAGCCTACCTTGGGGGTCTTGGTGGCGGAGGAGGCGGTGGGGAGGTCGTCCAGGAGGCCCAGGGAGCCCTGGGTGTCGGTGTACGCCATCTGGCGTCCTGAGGGGTGCCAGGCCAATCCACACACCGTGTAGCCCTTCTCGTGCTTCTGCCTGCAACACACGCACACACACACACACACACACACACACACACATTTACATCTAGCAGACGACTCACAGCGATTCGTACACAAATTCATACCACGACGGCGGACCACGCAGGGCGACAACCAGTTCGTCAGGAGCAGTTGGGGTTAGACGTCTGGCTCAGGGAGAGCTCGGATTGGAATAGCAACTTCCTGTTACAAGTCAACACGCTCTACCTCCAGAGCGGGTTGACCCACTGACACACGTTAGTCAAATGAGGGTCCTTTTACATCAGCCACATAACGAATAAAGGACATGAAAAAGGGAGAAATACATACAACAGGAATCTCTTCAACCATCAATTACGGTGCAAATATGCGGCCTATTCCAATACGAATCGCGTCAGTGATAAAGCCAGATGGATTCTAGTACAGCCCGAGATCACGTGCCGTACACTCATCTAAAGATCCTATGTATTTAGAGAATTTAATTATTATATACTTTGATATTCAACCCAAGTGTAAAATAGTGTAGCGAAGGGTTAAAGTTCCTGCGGCTAGTACGGTGTAATCCACAACAGATGACGTTCATGTCCACGCATTCCAGGGAGCTTTCAGAACTGTTAAAGCATGGAGCTGGTTGGTATGGAGCCCAGACGCCCCGTCCACCACCTTAGCTGTTAGAACGTCGTTACCATGGAGTCCCCCCCCCCCCCCCCCCCTCCTCACCTCTCCACACACAGCTTGCTCTCGGCGTTCCACACGGTCAGGAAGCCCCCCACGCTGCCCGCGGCCAGGAACTGCCCACAGGGGGACCAGGCCACCACGTTGATGGGCTGGAGGGGGGGTCACAACGAGACACAGTTGGAAAACCGCCGCAACTGAAGGGAGGTCTGGCCGCAGCGCATTACATCATCATACTCATAATCGTTAGGGTGGTGGCGTAGTTGGCATCAAGGGGGTCCAGAAAACGAAGAACAAAAAGCTCATTGACACTTTAACAAAAAAATGTCCAAAAAAACGTTATGAATAAAATAAATTAATAAATAATAGTGTTAACGTAAGTTGTAAAGTATAAATAAAGGGGACGTATTATACCACCAGTTGTGGGTGTGATTAGCCTTACAAGCAGTTTCGAAAATCTGCCCAATATGACATCACTAGTGGGTGTGTCCACCTAGATCTGTGCTGGATAGATGAGCAACGTTTACTTCAGTCCCCTGGGTAGGCCGGTACACTGATCTATCCAGCACAGATCTAGGTGGACACGCCCACTTTCGATGTCATATGGGGCAGATTTTCGAAATGGCTTGTAAGGCTAATCACACTCACACCTGGTGGTATAATATGTCCCCTTCAACGATATATATATATATGTTTGGACATTTAGTAAAGCCTCCTTTGTCCTCACCTGTGTTATCATGTCATCAGAGAGGGTGCTCACGTGCTCCCAGGAATCTCTCTCGTACAAATGCACCTTCAGCCCCACGGGAACCGCTAGAAGCTACAAGCAAACGCAAACACAAGCACACTTAATGAAGACCTGTCCATTTAGTACCGATATGATCCTTCATGAGCTAAACCCAGGTACGCTCTGGATCCAGCAGTGTGAGAATCACCTTGGCCGTCTTGGGTTGCCAGCCCAGTCTACACAGAGACTTGGCGGTGCTGACGTCGTTGGACTTCTGCAGCACGGGCCAACTGGTGACTTTGGTCTGCAGGTGACCAACGACAGTGAGGTTACGTGGACGGCTGCAACCAGGATCCAGGAGCCTCGGTGGATAACCACATTTAAAGAGTAAAGACAAACCAAACCGTACCTGTTCATCGATCTTCCAGATGACCACAGAGCCATCACAGCTAGCGGACGCCTGGGCCGACAGAAACAGGGTTAGACGCATTAAAGAAGACCACGTACATCTGAAACTGTTTCGATTCATTAAATTGTAAAAAATACCACAAAATGAGGTTATGACGTTTGGCTGGAACAGAACATAGTGAAAGTAAACATTGTTAACTATTCAGGATGTCATGCATTTTTCTTTGACATGCATACTGAACTGTACTGTTATACAGTATATAACATGTTATATAATGTATTCTGCTACCCACCAGGAACTCGTCTTTAGGGTCAAAGGTGACGCTGAGGACCGGGGCATCGTGACCCCGGAGCGTTTTCTGTTGGCTGCTGTCCGCCACCTCCACCACCTTGACCATGAAGTCACTGCACAGCAAGGGGCAAAGAGCTTAAAGTGAATGAGCGCACCTGAAGTCCAGAGCAGCCGCCCTGCGCAACGGCCTAACGCACAAACATCATCGGTGATGCGATGAGCAACACACAAATTGTCCAATCAATAAACAGCAATTACAGCATGAAACCGATTTCCCTTTTCCGCCACAATCCGGATCTCCAAAGGAGGCCCTTCAGATGCCTCCGTGTTCATTTGTTTTTCATAAAAATCAATATCACCGTAAACATCATCTTTGTGAGAACGGCGGAGTCAAGCCAGCACCACGCCTCGTTCTTCCCTTCTCGTGATAAACCGCTCCAGAACTGATCGATAGTGCCCGGAAACGTTTAGCGCCCATCAAGGTTAATAACAAACCAATCTTAATGTCGCTCGCTCTGCATCAGGGACGGAGAACACACCCACTCTGTGTGATGTGTATATTTGGTAAAAAAAAAAAAGCAAATGAATAAACTACACTCACAGCCTGCCCTAGAGATAGATAGCGTAGATAATATATATTCACTAAATATAAGCTACAGCCCTAAAAAAAAGGGTGGTTTGTGTGCGTGTCTGGCTTGTAAAACACTGAAGCCCCCTCTGTCCTCAAAGGCTAAAAGCAGGTGTTGTCTGTTCTTTCGGTGAAGGCCTGCCTGTTCAAAGTGATCCAATTAAAGCAGGAAATGATTGAGACAGAATGACATCTTCCCCGGTGTCTGCCACATACACGCTATAAATACCGCGTTGAATCGCACGCTTTAGGGACTTCAATAACCCTGCACCACACAAGGCTTCTCAGACGCGGTGTGTACACCAAGTGGCGACAGGGATGACAACGCATACTACTATGGACAGTCTCAATGTACATGCAGTGGAGACTGGACTCTAACTCTAACCCTAGTGGATGGGTAAACCCTAGTCTCACAAATAAGACTTTCGATTAGAATCTTAAAAAGGGGTGATATATGCCACCAGGTGTGAAAGTGATCAGCCATTACAAGCCGTTCCTGTGTTTTAGGGACATCTCAAGTGGGAGTGTTTGTCTAGAAGTAGGGTGGATAGATATGCAACCTTCGCCACAGACCACTGGATAGGCTGGTAGACTGATCTATCCAGCATACATCTAGGTGGACACTCCCACTTGTGATGTCACCATCTCTACGCCGGCGGGATGCGTCGGGATCACCTGGAGCCGGCCGCGACCCGGGAGCCCGAGTGGTTGAAGGCCACGTGCGTGGCGTGGGTGGTGAAGCGCGTCAGGATGCCGTCTGGATCGCCCTCAGGGAAGGTGTGGATCTGGACCGTGTTGTTGGAGCCGGCCGTCACCAGCTTGCCCTTCTGTTGAACCAACGGGACAAAATAGTATCATTCCATCCGCAGCGGAGGACCGTTAAGATAGATGGATAGTTGGATATAAACTTTATTAACCCTCCGGAAGAGAAATTCATTTGTTACTGCAGCCCAATAGCAGCAGTGGAAAACACAGGATAAAATACAACATAATAAAAATACAAAGTGCTAAAGCAAACAAAAAATAGATGCTAAAGTTAATGCTGACGCCAGAACAAACAGGGCAAACAAAACAAAGAGTATAAATTCACAGTATCTATATATTTTTTTAATGCAATGTTAAAAAAAAAAAATGTTAAGCAGGTCTTCATGAATGAATGAACGCGTTGTATTATTATCAGGGAATGGTCTAAACACAACAGTATATTATGGATCCTTAAATGAAGAGGCGTGCCTTGAGAGCCAGGGAGTAGGCCTTCTCCCCCACGTTGATGGACCGGGGGTCGTCGTCGTCCAGGCTCTCCCAGATGCGCACGTCTCCGTCGCTTCCACAGGTCACGATGAACCTGAGGGAGATCATCACTCATGATTACAACCCTACACGGCCTTGCATTTAAATTAACAAAACAGTACAAGCTACAGTGTTTTTTTTTGTAATTTCTAATCAGTGATGTATGTGATATCCAAAATAAATCGATCCCCAACCATTTACAATTACATTTAGGGCATTTAGCAGATGCTTTAATCCAAAGTACATTTTTCAGAAGAAAGGGGAAACAACAATATATCGCTGTCGGTACAGTAAGGATGTTCATAGAACCAATTGCCAAGCACTAACAATTGTTAGGTTAACCCATTCCCGTATACAACAAAGATAGCTAGGCTAAGACCATATTGTAATAACCTAGCCTTAACCGTAACACACCCACTCTATTCATTCCTAAACCAAGCACTAGGATTGGCAGATCAGAGGGAAGTCCTCCTACAAGGTATTCTAGGGGCCAGCCCTGCTGTTGTTTACATGTAACATTCAGTGACTATGACCCCAGGGCTATTTACAAGACATAAACTGGACTTAAGTTAGGTTGTGCAACTCAATGAAAGTACTAGACACAGACTAATGAAAAGTAAACACATCCAAATAAGTTTATACTCTTCCTGCACGGCCGTGAGGGTTTTCACATGATTGTCTGACAGCAATCTCAATACAAAAGGATGTTTTGACTTACTTTCCAGTGTCATCAAAGGTGACGTCTGTGTGTCCCTCGGAGTGGCCGTAGCGCATGGGCTTCCTCTCACACGGCATCTCACACTGATGGCTGTCAACACAAAGAGTCACACTGATGACAACTATGTCAACACAAAGAGAGACACTCACAGGAAAAGCCATTGCATCAGGGTAGCTTGGGTGTACAATGATACACCAATAAATCCACTTTTCCATAACAGTACAGATGCCAACTTGTTTCATTTTGCCAGCACCGAGATTACGCAAAGGTTTGGTTAAAGGGTGTATTGTACACATAGTACATTAAGGTGTGTATAACAGGCCTGAGAATACAAACTATATGAACCACACCACTGACAGTACGGGTTGTTTAAGCAGTAATTGTTGAGAAAGTGCGCTCGTAACACAGAACGTAAAACAACAAGTCACACTTGAAGCGATAAAAGCCATGAAACGTAACGCATGACAAAGTAAACGCGATATTTTACCTGAAGCAAACGAAGGCTGAAACTCCCGCGCTGAGTTCAGAAACAAGGAAAGGCGCTTCGGAACTCCCGCCAGCTGCGTGATGACGTCATGGCGTCATGACGTCTTGACTCAAACCACGCCTCGTTATGTTGATTCATGTTCCCCCCCCCCCTGGTTAATAACCTATGACACATTATTTCCCGACTTTTATAGTTGAAAGCAGTGGCGAAGCTAGACTTTTTTTTTTTTTATGCATGTGGTCCACAGAAGTCATGCTTGCCTTAGCCCACCCTAGTCAAGTCACTTTTATTTATATAGCACATTTAAAAACAACAGGAGTTGACCCAAAGCGCTTTACATTTGCAGAAATCAGGGTTGGGCAGGACAGTTGTTGAAAGGGGCCCAGGGATACACATAAAGATCGTTTCGTCCTCAAATCTAATATTCTACCTTATTTTTTGCAATGAGAGAATGGATGCTGTACACTAACGAACAGGCTCAAATACTGCGGTCAAGTGAGCCGCCATTCGTTCATCCGCGGTTAAACCATGGGTTAAACCAGCCGTCACACAAAATCTTCGTGCGCCTTTACTCTAAACAGCCTTTGGGTGGTATCTCGCAACGTTTTCAAAATAAAACCCTTCACCTACGTGTGTAGATATATAGAACACTAGCTGGCGGCGTCTAGAATGTCCGCACTTGCGGACATCTTGCCAGTCAGCTGCTCACCCATAACATTGTGTTGGTAGTGGTACATGTACTTTATAAATAACCATAACTTGCTACATTTTCAACCGTTTTCCCAACGGTTTGGTTTCTTACAAACCTTGTTAACGTGGTTATAATATTGTACCTATTTTAGAACATTTCAATTTTTTTAGAATCTAACATAATTATTCATCAGTATGTATGCAGTGCCGTAACTACATCTCTGACGTTTATAACAAAACAAACCGTTTGAAAATGTAGCAAGGTGGTTAAGGTTATTTAAAAAGTACATGTACCACTACCAAGTCAACACAGTGTTATGGGTGAACAGCTGACTGTGGCAAGTTGGCCGCCAGTGCGGACCTTCGACTCCATTGGCCAGCAGAATATGCATGTGTACGTTTTTCAAATGACATTTTCTCAAAATCTATACAGTAAAATCAACTGGTTCCTTGTGGTCAAGTAGTCAGTACAACAGTTAGTATGTTCATATCAGTCAGTGCCTGGATTTATGTGACATTCGGTCTATAGCCCACTTCAAATTGCTGACATAATGCAAATTTGCAAAGGCGAGAATATGCATGTGTACGTTTTTCAAATGACATTTTCTCAAAATCTATACAGTAAAATGAAATGGTTCCATGTGGTCAAGTAGTCAGTACAACAGTTAGTATGTTCATATCAGTCAGTGCCTGAACTTATGTGACATTCGGTCTATAGCCCACTTCAAATTGCTGACATAATGCAAATTTGCAAAGGCGAGAATATGCATGTGTACGTTTTTCAAATGACATTTTCTCCAAATCTATACAGTAAAATCACATGGTTCCTTGTGTACAAGTAGTCAGTACAACAGTTAGTATGGTAATATCAGTCAGTGCCTGAACTTATGTGAAATTCGGTCTATAGCTCACCTCAAAGTGCTGACATAATGCAAATGTGCAAAGGCGAGAATATGCATGTGTACGTTTTTCAAATGACATTTTCTCTAAATCTATACAGTAAAATCAAATGGTCCCTTGCGTACAAGTAGTCAGTACAACAGTTAGTATGGTCATATCAGTCAGTGCCTGAACTTATGTGAAATTCGGTCTATAGCCCACTTCAAAGTGCTGACATAATGCAATTTTGCAAAGGCGAGAATATGCATGCACAGTACAAGTCGTCAGCACACCGGTTGATATGGTCGTATCAGTCAGTGCCTGAACTTGTCTAACCAATACGCAGGCCTTTGCCGTCTCTCGTCTCGAGCTTCTCGCTCACAACCAGGGCTGTAGTGGTCAAATTAGAGGTGGGTAAACTATGAATTTTTTGATCAGACCGACCTCGACACAACGCAACGCAACGCAAAGTGTTGCGACTCTGTAAGGCTAGCCTGGCTATATTCCATTATGTTATCAATTAAAGTCATATTAAATCAATCAATGACAGTCAATGAATGTGTTTGTAGTTTATTCAAGTTATTCAAATTTCAACAGTAAAGAAAAGTAGGTGTAGATTAAGAACTATCTATCTATGGCATGTGTGTATGTGTGTGTATTATGCTTTTCACAGTAGTACCCAGAGGGCCTCCTTGTCCTCCACGTCAGGTCCTGCCTTGCAGGGGCGTGTTCTGGAGTTCATGGCTCCCCTGTGCTTCACCAGCCAGGACTTCACATACGTGTTGGATTGAACTTTGTGGTGGCTGAGTGGTGGGCCATTCAGTTGAATAAACATCAAGGACGACACTGTGACCAAGTGCAGACTGCATCTCAGGGGGAACACTATGATGTTCATTAAGCTGAACCCCCTCTCACACTCAGCAGTGCTAACTGGAATGAGATGGTCGATATTCAGGAGTGGTGCAAGGTTTTCTGGAATGATGCTTGAGTTATCCTTAAAATCCCTATAGCCTTCAAGAATTTTTCTGTCATCAAGTCTGAACCTTTGGGCAAGTTGTTTCTACTTGGATTCCCCATACTGCTCCTCTAGGGAACAGGCCAGTTTGCTGGGAAAATAACTTTAAAGAAAATAAATAATAAAATAAAAATATTTATAATATATAAAATACAAATATTTATAAATATTTATATTTTTATTGGTTTAACCGCCAACCGCCCGAATTTAATTAAAATATATTTTTTTGTCGCGTCATCCGCCCGATCCACGGTTCAGCCGCGGAGTCCACGGCTGCAACCGGAGCAAGCTATAGCGAAGTTGATACGCCGAAACCGGAGTTTAATATGGATAGTAAAACTCTGACTGACTTTCACTCATTTTGACGTGGGCAGTACACGGATAGCATGACTACGCATTGGCCAATCTGAATGCTCGTAGTCACTTAATAGTTCGTCAAGTAAAATTGATTTATAAATCACAAAAACAACTCATGTGAATTGATCATCTTCAGTCTTACTTTGTACTTGAGGCCTTTTTCGGGCATTTGTTGGAGTGGGAGCACTCGAAGGTCTCTTCAAAAATCGCCTGATATCCATGGCTAATTAATGACAGGCAGGCATGATAATCCACAACGCGCAGGGCCATGTGTTTACATACTTCCTGTTTACATATTTTCCTGGATCCTGATTGGTGTCGCTGCCGCAGCCGCAAGGCACTGATTGGAGGGTCACAGACCATAATAGCATAGGCCTAGAGCGCAGATGAAAATGATTCAGATTACAGCGTTTATTTGTTCAACAATATGAAACCTTGTCTTAGGTGTTTTAAAATGATGCTGAATTTATTTCCGATTATTCCAACGGCAGAATACAAGGCACAGGGAACTTTGAGGTGCGTAAACGCTATTTAGAGGTGCGTAAACGCTATTTCCTAAATTCCAGAGGTGCGTAAACGGCGTTTACGTGCGTTTACCCTCCACTACAGCCCTGCTCACAACCAATCACGTTCTTCTGGAGGTCACTAGTTCTTAATTGATTTCAGCTGCGTCTCCCCCGCCTCTCCTCATAAAGCGCCCCCACCGTGACGGATGTTAATCGTTTATTTTGCGTTGGATTGCGTGGGCTGAACAATCCGGACATCGTGGCCACCGACGTGGACCCCCGCCACCGGGACCCCCGCAGTGAGTAACGCGGGGTACATTCCTTCATGAGCATTGCACATGTTACACGACTCTCCCCATCTCCTCCTGTCGTCTGTTCTCGCCCCTCTATTGTACATGTTTTACCGCTGGAGGTTAATGTGGATTTGCTGATGGAAGTGGTAGTTTGTGTTGAGTGGTTTATCTATGGGATCGACTGACTAACTAACGCTGCGGACCGCTACAGCACCGACCACCACACTGGGAAGTGTCCTCTGCTCACTGTGGAAGCAGCATGGAAGAACTGCAGCAACTCTGATGGAAACGAGGACCTCCACGCTGTTGAAAACAAACTGTTCTAGGCCTACTACAAACCGAGGCGGTCCCACTCGGTTAAAGATCTCGTGGTCAATGCGGCAGACCGCTGGACCTGGACCTTCTGCAGATACTTCACTGCCCTCAGGAATCCACGGATAACTTGAAACATGTCCGACTCCACATGTCCCAAAAATCCAGGATGGAAACTTGTGGAAGGAAGAATGGGGTCTGTTTGCTCAACCCATAACCCCACTGAGCCCTTCTGTGGAAACCTGTCTGACTGACCCTACTGACTGGGGGCCTGTTGATGTGTGTTTGGTTGGTCTGACTCTGGTAGAAGGTTTGCTGCTTGTGATCTGCAAGGTGGTCCTGGGTTAGATGCGGTGTCTGACTTGCACACCACTCTCCCAATTCTATTCTTCTCTTTACTACTTTTCTACTTTCAATACACTTGCTGCTGCTGCTGTTGACCGCTGGTGGTGCAATGTGGTTTTTATTCGCGTATGTTCTGTGGACTTTGCATTTGTATTTTAATGAACATGTTTACTGCCTGTTAGACCTCGGATTGGCAAACCTAAACTCCTTCACTGGCAAAATGTAGATGCAAATTAAATGCCAAAATTAACATTTCAATATTCGTTTTGCGTATTTCACCAATAGCTTCGGAACTCGACGGACCTCGTATATATTTTTGCTCTTCAAAGATGCGGTCAGGCGCCCCTCCGTTACGTTTTCTGCCCGGTACGAAATAGACCGACCAATAGCAACCCTTTAGGCTATCTAATGTGAGGTTGGATATACGCAACGTGTAGAGGTGTTTCAACAACAACGATGGTAGTTAGTGAACTAAAGACTGTATATGCTCACTAAAAGAACGAACGACTACTACTCAAAGATTTTGAGGAATATGTATTTCTGCATCACCCGTTCCAATGCTATGATTATCAGTCGAGGCATAGCATCGACCCATTTTAGATCGCGCCCTTTAGACACGCCCCTTGGAAATTGAACAACGCACTTCAACGCAGAGGATCCAGAAGGATTTAACGAGTCCATTGGAAGATATCGAGGAACATGAACATCACCAATGAAGGAGAGTAACGTTTCCACTTGCTATAGGAATTTATTGAAGCACTAAATAGTTAATAATAATAATGATAAAATGTAGTCACCATTTATTGACTTTTTGGGTAAGACTTGCTTTACTAATATAACCGCGTTAAAACCGCATTCATTTACTTTTCTTGTGTAGTTTCCCACTATTCATTAAATGTTTTAGAGGTAAAAAAGTAATCAATAGAACTATACACATTTGTACAACAATTAATCATTCTACAGGATTTGAACATTTTCTATTCAAGCTCATGCTTCATAATATTTCCAAGGATTGCAGAGTACCAAATGATTTATGAACAGTTGTTTTTGTTCAGGAGCGGCTTGTACTCCCAGAGGCTTCAACAGAGCGGGTCTGGAGCTGGGAGCTGCAGGTGGATGTTGGCCAGGAGCAGAACAGACGGGTGAGCCGTGGAACTGCACATCCTATAAACTCCTCCTTGGCGTGGTCAAACGGTTCAGAATAAAACTGGAATTCAGTCATTGGTTGTGATTGGCTTGTTAGCCAAGCGTTCTCAGCCACTAGGACTAGTGTCCTTATGAAGATTAGATGTGTGGCTGGGTTTGGGTGTTTATAGGAAATTATACTTCTCAAGAACGCACAGAATGGGAGAAGATAAGCTATTGACATCTGAGTGAGCGAGGAGAAAAAAATCTCCAGTGTTTAAAGAGTCTTCTTTCAGTAGAGGTGATGGAGGTGGTCGTCTGGAGGTGCTCGTCTGGAGGTCCGTGGCGGTCGTCTGGAGGTGCTCGCCGTGAGGTCCATGGCGGTCGTCTGGAGGCGCTCGCTGCAGGTGGAGGGAAGGCCGGGAGCCGTGCAGCCCAACGGATGCAGAACGGTGAGACACGGAACTGCACAGCTGCTCATTTTTTCTAGGCTTGGTGAATTGTTTAGAATTAAAACTTTGACATGCAGCCACAGCAACTCTGAGGTGTTCTGAAAAATGTCAGATGCATTCTCAGCCACTAGGACCAGCTCCAGGATGTAGGCTAGGTGTGTGGCTGGCTGTTGGGTTAAATAATACCTCACTCAAGACTGCACAGTAGGGCATCAGTGAGATCTGTGGGAGCTAAAGCAGAGGAGGAGTTGATTATCTGCATCATGTACGGGGAGAAATGTGCAGTGTGCAAATGGAACGTGTCATTCGCCTTTCAGAAGGACTGAGGCGGAGGTCCTGGAGGCAGAGGCCAGCCTGGAGGCAGAGGCCAGCCTGGAGGCGGCGGTGGCCTGGAGGTCCTGGAGGCGTCCAACCTGGAAGGGGCGGCATGGAGGGCCAGGTGGCGGCTCCTCATCCAGTGAAGTTAAACTCATCTTCAGTGCATCCATGATGAAAGGGGAGAAATGTTCCAGTGTGCAACTGGAACTTGTGTCTCACATTTCAGAAGGGCCTGGAGGTGGCCAACCTGGAAGGCCTGGAGACGGCCGAGGTCCTGGAGGCAACGGCGGTCCTGGAGGCAACGGCGGGCCTGGAGGTGGAGGCCAACCTGGAGGTCCTGGATTCGGTGGGCCCGGCGGCGGCGTCCTGGAGGGCCCGGAGGCGGCGTCCTGGAGGGCCCGGAGGCGGCGGCGGCGTCCTGGAGGGCCCGGCGGCGGCGTCCTGGAGGGCCCGGTGGCGGCGTCCTGGAGGGCCCGGAGGCGGCGGCGGCGGCGGCGGCGTCCTGGAGGGCCCGGCGGCGGCGGCGGCATCCTGGAGGGCCCGGAGGAGGAGGAGGAGGCGGCGGCGGCGGCGTCCTGGAGGGCCCGGAGGCGGCGGCGTCGGCGGCGTCCTGGAGGGCCCGGAGGCGGCGGCTCCTCATCCAGTAAAGCTAAACTCTTCTCCAGTGCATCATGAACGGGGAGGAATGTCCGGGGTGCAAATAGAACCTGTGTCACATTTCAGAAGAAATGAGGCGACGTTGCGGAGGCCCAGGCGGTTGGCCCGGTGGAGGTCCTAGAGGAGACGGTCCCGGCGGTGGAGGACGGCTGGGGGATCCGGCGGTGGAGGTCCGAAGGCGGCTCGTGATTAGACCAACCAGCTCCTCATCCATGGAAGGTAAGCTCTTTCTCCAGGTCAATCTGATCAACGAGAAAATCAAAGAGCACAGCCATGAACTGGTGGTATCGCCATTTGGGGACTAAACTCTAATGTTTAACTGAAGTAACTGCAGTGTTTCCCCCAGCACTGTATGGTTAAGGCCGTCTTAACAGTAGGGCCCCGCCTTGACTACCAATGTAGAAAAATTATATATAAAAAATAATTATGCAATAACAAAGTGCAAAACTCGTAGGGAAAGAAAACATACTTTCCTCAAGTACAAAAAATATAGATAAATAATTTGTCGGTAATACTGTATACTGTTCAAAACAATAGTCGTGCTATAAAGCATTTTGAATGCAATTGAAAAGGCGGTTGTATGTATTATTGCGAACTGAAACCCTCACCGAAGACCCCCCCCCCCCCCCCCACCTTGACTAAGACATTGTCTGGGGGAAACACTGAACTGGGTTGTATCACTTAGTAGTGAGTACACTAGGGTAGCTGGGTCATCTCCAAATGGTAACTGAGTGTTTGCTCCAGCAGGATTGAAGGAGTCACTGGGGATGAAGATCACTGCTCAGGGGCTGACGACCACTCATCTTTCCGGAGAAGGTACATAAATCTACAGCTGATGTGATTAAAGTTCTGCAGTTCAGATCCGCTGATAAATGGTCCCATACCGTATCCACAGCGTCCTCATGGTGCAGGCGGTCAAACCTCCACCTCTTTGAAGAGACCAAGCAGCTTGATGACTGACTGGTTCTTTATACTCAAGACCTCGTCCCGGAGCAGAGGACGGACCTAAGGCCCGCAGCGCAGCCGACTAGAGACTCCATGTGGAACCGGTAAGATACTGGATTGACCATCTTGAAGACATTTTCATTTATTCAACAAGGTTAGTTTTGTTTGGCGGGTATGTTGCTTTGATACTAGGGGCTTCTTCTGTAACAAACTTTCTAGAGAATAAGATCTGACTTCAGCCAATCAGCGGGATGTCCTTGAACAAGAGCCAATGGCTGAAGGTGCTCAAACGCATTCTTTTGACTCGCTCCTCTACTATTGCTGTAATCAAGCTGGATGGCTATTTTGCTCCTTCTACTGACAAAATCAAGTCTGCCACCTGGTGGCTGATGAGGGAGTAGCAACTCGGGGTACATTGGAAACATGATAAGAAGAGCCTGTTTTTGATGGTTGGATCGTACACCTAAATGTTTTTACATCAAAATATCGCCGAACCCCATGTTGGACAATGCTTGTTTTCATCCTTTCTATGTTTAGCTTTGATTTATCCTTACCCTTTCTTGTGACCCATTCCCCTTAGGTTCAATTAAGTTGACCTCTCCTTCAGGCGACTTAAAGGGAGACCAGATGTGCGGCAGCTGGGTGTCATGGTGCAGAGACCCAACGCTGGTAAATATTTACTTCCTCCTTGAACAGACCTAATGCGTCAAACGGCAATTATATAATCCCTCCTGATCTTTATAAAGGTCTGAAGAGAAGTCTTTTCTGTGAACATCTCCACTGACTAGTGTGCTCTTAATTAAATTAAAGTTAATTAAATGCAGTAACTCCAATGCACCTGGAGGCTCGTATTGAATTTTTTTGAAACCTGGTTCTCCAGCACGAGGACTGTTGCGGTAAATAAATGCTTGTTTTTTCGCTAATTTAAGTCTATGAAATCAAATGCTGATTGAGACCAGATGGGGCTGTTCCTGCATTTATATACATTTGATTGCCCTTGACACTGATTCTACTTTTTGCATCAATTTACAGTACTGAACTACACCAGTGTGTCCTACTCCCATAAACCCTGAGGATCCCTGGATGGCTACACCAGCACATTAATCCACACCCAACATCAACACACAGTGCACACTCTATAGAGCTCGTAAGTCCGCCCCTTGCGGCGGGACCTCGTGAGATCGTAAGATATGACTGGGTTTCAATGGAGAGAAAGTCATTATTTTCTCCATTTTATGTTGCACCACATTTTGGGGGAAGAATGTTTGAATCAATCTTTGTCATTTATTTCTGTACTCCATATCTGTAATCCCAGCTGTTGTATTTTAACACGGTAGCTGGGAACCCTCTTTATAGGGAGCGACTAGAGGGACGAGGCTGGAATCAAACCTGAGCCTGGATCCTGGATCTTAACCTTCTTTCTAAACCTAATGCCGCAATTTAACCGCAAATAAAGTGAGGCCTAAAGTAACTTGACTCTCTTACCTAAACTCGCTTGCATAAAACCTAAACTCGCTTGCATAAAACCTAAACTCGCTTGCATAAAACCTAAACTCGCTTGCATAAAACCTGAACTTGCTTGGCTAAACTTGCGTCGCTTGCCTAATACCTGTACTTGCTTGCCTAACCTCGCTTGCCTAATACCTGAACTCGCTTGCCTAAACTCGCTTGCCTAAACTCGCTTGCCTAATACCTGAACTCGCTTGCATAAAACCTTGACTCGCTTGCCTGTACTCGCTGGGCTAAACTCGCTTGCATAAAACCTAAACTCGCTTGCATAAAACCTAAACTCGCTTAGCTTGACTCGCTTGCCTAATACCTGAAGTCGCTTGCCTAATACCTGAAGTCGCTTGCCTAATACCTGAAGTCGCTTGCCTAAAACCTAAACTTGCTTGTCCAAACACGTTACAAAAAAGTTAACCATCCATAATCTTTAACCCAAACCAGACTTGTCCCTGGGTCGCTCCACTTTAATTTAGAAGTTTCTTCTTTTACCTCATCTGCGTTTTGAGTTTCATTCTTTGAGGGCTTGAAGTGCTTTGGAGGATATTTGAACCTTTGTTTGTCGCATCAATAAACATGCTTTATCTTTACCCATTTTGTTTTGGATTGCATTTCTATGTGTAATCCGGCCAAATGTTCAGTGTCCTTACATGTAATGTCTATGGTCTGACGATAATCTGACCTCTTCATGAAGCAGAATGTGTGTGAATGTTGTACCGTGAGCTCCAGGCTCTC
The DNA here is from genome assembly GCF_031168955.1 of Gadus macrocephalus. Taxonomy (NCBI): domain Eukaryota; kingdom Metazoa; phylum Chordata; class Actinopteri; order Gadiformes; family Gadidae; genus Gadus; species Gadus macrocephalus. The sequence continues at coordinate 3,102,248 of NC_082395.1, read as the reverse complement.
TGTGGGCCTGTCAACGTCTCTTTAGCAAAAGGTTGGAGAGTGAAATTCATTTTTGTGCCATTTTCATGTGTTCCTGAGTATTTCAGACCTGTGGTGTTTCACATGAGACCTTAATGGGAACTTTTCTTTTTCTGCCTGCATACGTAATGCCTACATTAGTAGGGTGATCACTGTTGATCCCAATATTGATCATTAACCACCTCATTCTTTGGGATTACAAATCATGTAATTTATGAGCATATTTGCAAATGCCTCCAAATATCAGATTGTGTAAAAACTAATGAAATGTAACCTGCTTGATTTAAAGAAAATAAAACATCAAAATATTATAAACCTGTTTTGTGTTGCTCTCTTACCATGTGGAAATGAGCAGATAGATATGTTTAGCGCTGATTTGCTGCCTCCTTTTGGTGTGGTGCTGGGATTTGTCTCATCTCATTTTCGACCGCTTATCCGGGGTCGGGTCGCGGGGGGAGCAGCTCAAGCAGGGGGCCCCAGACTTCCCTTTCCCGGGCCACATTGACCAGCTCTGACGGGGGGATCCCGAGGCGTTCCCAGGCCAGTGTTGAGATATAATCTCTCCACCTAGTCCTGGGTCTTCCCCGAGGTCTCCTCCCCACTGGACGTGCCTGAAACACCTCCCAAGGAAGGCGCCCAGTGGGCATCCTTACCAGATGCCCGAACCACCTCAGCTGACACCTTTCTAAGTAAAGGAGCAGCGGCTCTAATCCGAGTTCCTCACGGATGGCTGAGCTTCTCACCCTATCCCTAAGGGAGACGCCAGCCACCCTTCTGAGAAAACTCATCTCGGCCGCTTGTACCCGCGATCTCGTCCTTTCGGTCATCACCCAGCCCTCATGACCATAGGTGAGGATAGGAACGAAGATCGACCGGTAGATCGAGAGCTTTGCCTTGCGGCTCAGCTCTCTTTTCGTAACAACGGTGCGGTAAAGCGAACGCAATACCGCCCCCGCTGCTCCGATTCTCCGGCCAATCTCACGCTCCATAGTACCCTCACTCGCGAACAAGACCCCGAGGTACTTGAACTCCTTCACTTGGGCTAAGGACTCATTTCCTACCCGGAGTAAGCAATCCACCGGTTTCCTGCTAAGAGTCATGGCCTCAGATTTAGCGGTGCTGATCCTCATCCCAGCCGATTCACACTCGGCCGCCAGCCGATCCAGTGAGTGCTGAAGGTCACAGGCCGATGATCCAATGAGGACCACATCATCTGCAAAAAGCAGTGACGAGATCCTCAGACCACCGAACTGCAACCCCTCCCCACCACGACTACGCCTCGATATCCTGTCCATGTATATCACAAACAGGATTGGTGACAAGGCGCAGCCCTGGCGGAGACCAGCACCCACTGAGAACGAAACTGACTGGCTGCCGAGAACACGAACACAGCTCTCGCTTTGGGAGTACAAAGATTAGATGGCCCTGAGGATAGACCCCCTTACCCCATACTCCCGCAGCACCTCCCACAGTTTCTCCCGGGGGACCCGGTCATACGCCTTCTCCAGATCCACAAAACACATGTAGACCGGATGGGCATACTCCCAGGATCCTTGCGAGAGTGAAGAGCTGGTCCGTAGTTCCACGTCCGGGGCGAAAACCGCATTGTTCCTCTTCAATCTGAGGTTCGACGATCGGCCGAACCCTCCTTTCCAGCACCTTAGAGTAGACTTTACCAGGGAGGCTGAGAAGTGTGATACCCCGGTAATTGGCACACACTCTCTGGTCCCCCTTTTTGAACAGGGGAACCACCACCCCGGTTTGCCACTCCTTTGGCACTGTACCCGACTCCCACGCGATGTTGAATAGGCGTGTCAACCATGACAGCCCCTCAACACCCAGAGCCTTTAGCATTTCTGGCTGGATCTCATCAATCCCTGGGGCTTTGCCACTGCGGAGATGTTTGACTACCTCAGTGACCTCCACCAGGGAAATTGACGACGAAAAACCATCAACCTCGAGCTCTGCCTCCAACATAGAGGGCGTGTTATTCGGATTCAGGAGTTCCTCAAAGTGTTCCTTCCAACGTCCGACGACCTCCTCAGTTGAGGTCAACAGAGTCCCATCCTTACTGTACACAGCTTGGATGGTTCCCCGTTTCCCCCTCCTGAGGTGCCGGATAGTCTTCCAGAAACACTTGGGTGCCGACCGAAAGTCCTTCTCCATGGCCTCTCCGAACTTCTCCCACACCCGCTGCTTAGCCTCCGACACGGCAGCCGCTGGAGCCCTTCGAGCCTGTCGGTACCCTGCAACCGAGTCAGGAGTCCTCCAGGATATCATATCCCGGAAGGCCTCCTTCTTCAGTCGGACGGCTTCCCTGACCACCGTAGTCCACCACGGTGTCCGAGGGTTACCGCCCCTTGAGGAGCCTAAGACCCTGAGGCCACAGCTAGCCACCGCAGCTTCAGCAATGGAGGCTTTGAACACCGCCCACACCGGCTCAATGCCCCCAACCTCCACAGGAATGCCAGAAAAGCTCCGCCGGAGGTGTGAGTTGAAGATACCTAGGACGGGGGCCTCCTCCAGACGTTCCCAGTTCACCCGCACTACTCGTTTGGGCTTACCAGGTCTATCCGGAAATTTCCCCCATTCCCTGATCCAACTCACAACCAGATGGTGGTCGGTTGACAGTTCCGCCCCTCTCTTTACCCGAGTGTCCAAAACATGCGGCCTCAGATCAGATGACACGATCACGAAATCGATCATCGATCTTCGGCCTAGGGTACTCTGGTACCAGGTACACTTATGAGCACCCTTATGTTCGAACATGGTGTTTGTTATGGATAATCCATGACTAGCACAGAAGTCCAATAACAAACGACCGCTCGGGTTTAGATCAGGGAGGCCGTTCCTCCCCACCACGCCTCTCCAGGTGTCTCCATCGTTGCCCACGTGGGCGTTGAAGTCTCCCAGCAGAACTACGGAGTCCCCTACTGGAGCCCCATACAGGACTCCATTCAGGGTCTCCAAGAAGGCCGAGTACTCTGAGCTGCTGTTTGGTGCATACGCACAAACAACAGTCAGAGTTTTCCCCCCTACAACCCTTAGGCGCAGGGAGGCGACCCTCTCGTCTACCGGGGTAAACTCCAACACCGCGGCGCTCAGCCGGGGATTTATGAGTATCCCCACACCCGCCCGGCGCCTCACGCCCTTGGCAACTCCGGAGAAGAATAGAGTCCAACCCTTATCCAGGAGTACGGTACCAGAGCTGAGACTGTGCGTGGAGGTAAGCCCCACCAGATCTAACTGATAGCGCTCCACCTCCCTCACAAGCTCCAGTTCCTTTCCCCACAGCGAGGTGACGTTCCACGTCCCCAGAGCCAGCTTCTGCCGCCCGGGTCTGGTCCGTCGAGACCCCTGACCTTCGCTGCCACCCATGTGGCTGCGCACCCGACCCCAACGGGTCTTCCCACAGGTGGTGGGCCCATGGGATGAAGAGAGGGGGGGTGCCACGTAGTTTGTTCGGGCTGTGCCCGACCGGGCTCCGTGGCAAACCCGGCCACCAGGCGCTCGCCATCGAGCCCTCCGTCTGGGCCTGGCTCCAGACGGGGGCCCCGGGCTTCCTCCGGGCCGGGTCACATCTCCTCTTTTTCCGTTATTCATTGGAGTTTTATGAACCATTCTTAGTCTGGCCCCTCACCTGGGACCACTCTGCCATGAGAGACCCTACCAGGAGCACAAGGCTCCAGACAACACAGCTCTCAGGTTCACAGGGACACGCAAACCTCTCCACCACGATAAGGTGACGGTTCCAGGAGAGGCTGGGATTTGTTTAAAATACTATTATTTCCAGGATAAGTTAATAACCTACCCGGAAAAGAAGGGATATGATGGCCGGGGCAGGCTGTTTCGGTGTAAGTGAAATCCGCGAGCTGCTGATCATGTGAGAGAAGGTTATGTAGTCACATTAAAAAATACCTTGAAAGATGGTAGGCCTACGATCTACGAGAGACGCAGAGGAACTTTCCTTACGAGGCTTTTGTCGGGATAAAAAACAAGTGCTCAGCAAAATGAACAATAAGTTGAAGTTTTTGCACTTGTAAATAGTTAATTTCGTTTGTAGCCTTTACTCAGACGTGAGCTCATTCTTGCATGCGGGTGTCCGGCTTGGCAGTGTAAAAAGGCCTATACATCATCCTGCCCAACAATATGGGCAGGATCTAGACCAAGCTCTCCTAATCGGGTCAGCAATAGCCGGGTTTCAATGCCCAGAATCTGAGTTTGAACGCTACTGAATTAATGGAATGTTGCATTTTTTGTTTTACATCATAGATTCTAAATTGCGTGCCAATCAATGAAACCTTATGCGGAATTAGATAGTCGGCTCTTTGCTGCACATTAAGATAGATGTAGTTGTCACACAAGCTATTTTTGTAATTATTTCAGGGGGGAAAATGCCTTGAAAAAATGTAGTAGTGCGTTCAGGATAAGGACTAATGTAGCATATGTCAGCCTAGGCCTAATCAATTGTGTTTTAATATCTTTAGCATTTATATTATTGCAGTCTAATCTTTTCGTAGGCTATTCTGTTGATGGCCTTGATGGGAGATATTTTAACGCTTTTTAACCCCATTTTCCTGCATCATTCCTGCGTCGCCCCCTCCTACGGAGCCCATTTCAGCACCGTGTCAGTAGACGGTTACAATCCTACGAACGTCGTGAGTGCAGTGAACGCGCGTTCGAAGCGCTCCAAAGAAATTTACGATGGCTTGCAAGATCCATCGTGAGAATGATTGTACGAGCATCGTTATCGGGAAACGGAGCCCTGATGCCCATGATCCTCTGTTTGTGCTTACATTGATAGATAGATTTTGGCTCTTATTATGAATATTCATGACATGCAAACATCTCTCCTCTGCTAGGCTAACAGCACTGTCCGTAACACACGCACGCACAAACACAGGACAGGAACACACACACACGGCCACGGTGGAGAGGTCATCTCTCTTATGACGTCACAATGAGCTGCATGACGTTGGATTTTTTTTCTAAGAATCTTTAACGTTTGCATGTCTACTGTTGCACACATATTGAAAAACGCTTCTGAACAAAAGACATCGCTCAACGATTTCCGTCTGATTATTAATAAGCTTATTCTGTCTGTGTTGTTTCTGCAAGGAACGAACGGAAAACAAAGTTACGGTCACTTAACGAAAAAAATTCAATGATTTACTAGGGAACGGGCTGTTAAATAGGATTCATTTGTTGAGTATAGGCTCTGTCGTATGTGTGCGATCGTTTATCTGACGCATCGTTTCATAACGCGGCCCTCAAGTCGGACACCATAATGCAAAATTGCATTATGTCAGCACTTTGAAGTGGGCTATAGACCGAATTTCACATAAGTTCAGGCACTGACTGATATGACCATACTAACTGTTGTACCGACTACTTGTACACAAGGAACCATTCGATTTTACTGTATAGATTTAGAGAAAATGTCATTTGAAAAACGTACACATGCATATTCTCGCCTTTGCAAAATTGCATTATGTCAACAAGTGGGCTATAGACCGAATGTCACATAAGTTCAGGCACTGACTGATATGACCATACTAACTGTTGTACTGACTACTTGACCACAAGGAACCATTTGATTTTACTGTATAGATTTTGAGAAAATGTCATTTGAAAAACGTACACATGCATATTCTGCTGGCCAATTGAGTCGAAGGTCCGCACTGGCGGCCAACTTGCCACAGTCAGCTGCTCACCATAACACTGTGTTGACTTGGTAGTGGTACATGTACTTTTTAAATAACCTTAACCACCTTGCTACATTTTCAAACGGTTTGTTTTGTTATAAACGTCAGAGATGTAGTTACGGAACTGCATACTTGATACTGATGAATAATTATGTTCGATTCTAAAAAAATTGAAATGTTCTAAAATTGGTACAATATTATAACCACGTTAATAAGGTTTGTAAGAAACCCAACCGTTGGTAAAACGGTTGAAAATGTAGCAAGTTATGGTTATTTATAAAGTACATGTACCACTACCAACACAATGTTATGGGTGAGCAGCTGACTGGCAAGCTAGTGTTCTATATATCTACACACGTAGGTGAAGGGTTTTATTTTGATACCACCCAAAGGCTGTTTAGAGTAAAGGCGCACGAAGATTTTGTGTGACGGCTGGCTTAACCGCGGATGAACGAATGGTGGCTCACTTGACCGCAGTGCTCAAATGGGCTAGTGAAATCGAGCGCAACCTTCCTGCAGGAATCTCTAACCTCTGATTGGTGGGTGGGAGTCTCCTGTTTGACAAAACCAAAAATGCAGCACGAGCACACTTAACATAGTTTCTGCTGTTTTGCCTGCTTGTTTGGGGTCGGCTGAGCTCAGGAGGTAGAGCAGTTGTCTTGTAACCGAAACGTTGCTAGTTCGATCCCCAGCTCCTCCTAGCGAGTGCTGATGTGTCCCTGAGCATGTCACTTAACCCTAACTGCTCCGGACGAGCTGGTTGACTCTGCCGTCAGTTTGTCAATGTGTGTATTAAACGATGTAAGTCGCTTTGGAAAAAAGCGTCTGCTAAATGCCCTAATTGTAAATTGCTGTTTTGACTGTCAAAAAGGCTAGCTAGTCTTTAACAAAAAATCCACGATTTCCAGCTGTGTTATAACATGACCAGGTAATAATAATAATCATTTTAAAACCTTGACACAATCGATCAGATGTCTATTAAATGACCACAAGGCAATTCTATCTACGCCTCTTCTTGAATTGCTCCATGAGTCGGCAGATGCTTGTAATGCTGCGTAGCATTATAAGCATGATAAGGAGCAGAAAAAGTTGACATGGGTGCTAATTTTCAGTTGAAAAAAAACGCTGCCATTATTTCATCAGCTGAGGGCATTGCCATAACAACGTGAGCTAATCAACAAGTACAAGTACAACATGTTCTAATACTATGAGACTCATGAAAAGGGCCTCAGCTGATAGCACGAGCGGCAGACGGGACTTAGTGTCTTATTTATTTAATATTTGTTTTAATAAGTTATTTTATTTGAAATAAACATAATACCAAGGGTCAGAAGTTTTACAAGAATTTTGATCTTACAAAGTCATGACAGAGGGACTTGGTGTCTTTATTCATGCTTGAAAGATGAACATATATTATTTTTTTTGAAAGGGAATAAGCTGATGAAGCTGACAAGTGACCATGTTTACGGTTTAAAAATATTTTTAATTAAATGCAAACCCCAGTGAATCATTTGCTCTTGTTTCTCTGTTTTGAA
>NC_082395.1:3073261-3094890 GCF_031168955.1 Gadus macrocephalus | reverse complement strand
GTAAATCAATAGTCCAGGAGAGGAATTCCGGTAACTCTCTCTAGCTGTGTGTGTGTGTGTACGTCTCTGTCTTTGAACACATGTGTCTGTATGTTTGTGTGTGCGCGCGGTGTATGTGTGCATGGATGTGTGCGAGTGTGTTTGCTGGTGTGTGTACGCGTGTGCCTTTGTTTGGGTGTGTGCGAGTGTGTGCACGTTTGTATGGGTGTGTGTGAGTGTGTGTATGTGTGTGTGGGGGAATGTGTGTGTGTGCGAGTATGTTGTGGGTGTGTCAGAGTGTGTGTTTATGTGTGTTTGTGTGTGTGTGTGTGTGTGTGTATGTGCGTGTGTGTGTGTGCGCGTGTATGCGGAGTATGTGTGGGTGTGGGTGTGTGTGTGCGTGTTTACAAAGAGCTTGTGTTACAGCATGGAGCCTAGTGACACAGAGTCCTGAAGATAGGCCCCCAGTCATCCCGACTGGGATAATCCGGGTGAGTAGATCAGCGCTCCTCATGTTAACAATGCTGCTTTGAGAATACTTTATTATATTATTCATTGAAAATACACTTTAATCCAAACCGACACTCAAGCCGGGTTGAGAAAAACTGTTGCACAAAAGCTGCATTTTAACACATTTTGAGATTGATTGGAGGATCAGAATCACTGAAATGTGTGACACGAAAAAATGGTTTATGTGTTTTGTACATTTTTTAGAGGGGCTTGGGCTTGGGGATTTACGCCGGTTCATGCACGGCTAAAAGGTAGGAACGTCCCAGGGAGTCCCCGGGAATAAGAGTGCTGCTGAGTTCCTCAACACAGGGATAGGGTCAGAAGGAGGATTCCTGCGTTAGTGGTTTCGTTGTGTGTCGTAGCAGAGTTAGCATGAGTTGAATTTATCACAACAATAGCATGTAACATCACTATATAAAAGGGCGCAGCAAACATAAAACTCAAAAAGTTAACTGAAGACTCGTTTTTGGTCAACAGCATGCAGTGCATCACGAATATCCACGAGACTCAAATGTTTTTGCTAAATCAGTTTTTTCTGTGGAGAAACAATGAAAAGGTTACATTGTGCAGATTTAAGGCATTCACAGATTTGGTCAGAGAGTGTTGAGGGATCCTTTACAAAGTTTGTGAGGGACACACACAAATAGAGATCACACAATTATTATACAATAACAAAAATCTGCATTTGCATAAATGGACATTTGAAAGCCTCCACCATGCTTCAAACCGGCCAGTGTGTGTTTTACAATGTGGAGTGGTGTGGAGTGCTTATTGGATGAAGAGCAGAGAGTTGTCGAAGGCCAGGAGTTCGGTGTCCACGAGGGGGTAGGGTTTACGGTAGTACACCCTGGCTGTCAGCATCAGGATGAAGGCTTCAAGGACCTTGGCCATGTTGTTGAACTCTGTGGAGACAAACACAGGAGGCGCATCATGACTCAAATAAATTAGTATTAAAATGTAAAAAAAAAAAAATTGTAGGTTCATATAGTTGCCTTAATATCTGATGTCAGTGCCGTGGTAATTATGTCCAGCCTGAATGTTATCCCAATTATTTTTCCACTCTTAGCCACAAGTAGCCACTCACACACACTCTCTCTCTCTCTCTCTCTCTCTCTCTCTCTCTCTCTCTCTCCTCTCTCTCTCTCTCTCTCTCTCTCTCTCTCTCTCTCTCTCTCTCTCTCTCTCTCTCTCTCTCTCTCTCTCTCTCTCTCTCTCTCTCTCTCTCTCTCTCTCTCTCTCTCTGATAGTCACCAGGTGTTCAGTGTATGTTACCTGAGGCCCTCCCCTGCCAGTTGATCATCTCTGTACAGGGGATGACGTCGTAGCTGGTCAGTAGTTCAAAGATAGCGGCTGCAGGCTGTTTATGATCACCGCTACCAGGATAACGTGGTACTTGGCCATTAAGTGATACTCCGGTCGGCCACACACAGGCTGGTCTTCACCATGACGTTGAAGGCATACAACGACAGCAAGGTGGAGATGGTCATTAATATTCTCAGGTAGAACACCGGACTGTAAATATCTACCTGTCAGAAAACACAATCAAACGAAATGAGACGACCGGACAAATGTTCATCGTGTTAACATCCAATGTAAGCAGTGTCGGCAGATTTAGCCCTGTGGTTGTGATCGGCGGTCAGTCGTACCTTCTCCTGGAAATACTTCCCCATCAGCCCAGAGCACGGCGATGATCAATATGGGAATCAGGACCACAGTCTGAGAGACACACTTTCTGAAAATGCTGTAGGCTCGTCTGCAAAACCAAAGGGTTTACACGCACATTGAACAGGAGTCGTATGGCGTACACAACCAAGACTCTGCATAGCCACCCCCTACCCTCCAACTGCCCCCTTATCTAATTATTGTAGGTTGTACGTCCTGGCATTTAATGTACGCACTTATTGTATGTTGTACGTCCTGGCACTTAATGTACACACCTATTGTATGTTGTACGTCCTGGCACTTAATGTACACACTTATTGTACGTTGTACGTCCTGGCACTTAATGTACACACCTATTGTATGTTGTACGTCCTGGCACTTAATGTACACACTTATTGTACGTTGTACGTCCTGGCACTTAATGTACACACCTATTGTACGTTGTACGTCCTGGCACTTAATGTACACACTTATTGTACGTTGTACGTCCTGGCACTTAATGTACACACCTATTGTACGTTGTACGTCCTGGCACTTAATGTGCACACTTATTGTACGTTGTACGTCCTGGCACTTAATGTACACACCTATTGTACGTTGTACGTCCTGGCACTTAATGTGCACACTTATTGTATGTTGTACGTCCTGGCACTTAATGTACACACTCATGTAAATGTAACTCACTTGTCCATGGGAGTTGTGGGCAGACAGAAGCAGCAGCAGCAGCAGGGGCCGACGTGCAGAGTGCACTCCACGCTCTGCAACTTCTCCAGCATCTCCGTCTCGCCCCCGAGGTAGGCCACGGTCAGGTGGAAGAAGGCGAACAGGGCCATCCCCGTGTAGCTGTGGACGGACACGGCACAGGGGAAAGTCTCATGGACGGACGGGCGGCATGTGGATGCGGGTTGGCTCGTCACCGGAAGGTCGCTGGTTCAATCCCCGGCTCCTCTTAGCTGTGAGTGTCGAGGTGTCCCCGAGCAAGACGCCTCACCCTAACTGCCCCTGACGAGCTGGCTGTCGCCCTGCGTGGACGACGTCGCCGTCGGTGTGTGAATGTGTGTATGAATGGGTGACTGTTGCAGTTAATTTACCATTAATTCAATCATGTGATCTGCTGAAAGGCCAATAGAATAGTTTGGTTCCAAAGTAAGGGTGGTGTGCCAACTGTTTAACATTTAGGGGGTTTAGCCGACGCTTCTATCCAAGACGACTTACAACGGTTCAGACACTCATTCGAACAACGAGGGCAGAGTCAACCATGAGAGGCGACAGCCAGCTCATTGGCAGCAGTCAGGGTGAGGTGCTCTTGCTCAGGGACACCTCGACACTCAGCAAGGAGGAGCCGGGGCAGACATAGCAACACTCCGGTTCCAAGTCATTCCGCTCTACCTCCTGAGCTAAGCCTCGCTGCCCGATCATCAAGCAGACTTCTTTATTCATGCAATTAAAGAGCAGGTCAGTGCATCACGTTCCAGGAATGCCTACAAGTAGACTGTTGACATTAATGTTGAAACCTGGGACCTTTCTGCTGGGAGGGAATGATCTCACCACCAGACTATCCTGTCTTTGTCCAAAAATGCAAGTGCGGATGAATAATTGACAGAACAGATTGATTATAATGGTTGAACAGAAACAAGGCTGACTGTTGTGTGCTCAAACTGAATGTTAGACGTCAAAGCAAATGCGCAGACAAGACGAAGTAAGACACCTTCACGTAATGAGGGAGAATCGTTCAGTAGTACAGGGAGGTGACTGACTCACGCTGAACTGAGGAGGTCAGCCAGCATGGCCGACCGCGGGACAATCAAGCCCAACTGGGCAGCGACGCCAATGACCTGAGCGAACCATATACATACATGACCCCAGACATGCACACACATGCAGAGGTGGATACACACACAAGAGCACAGATGAATGCACACACACACACACACACACACACACACACACACACACACACACACACACACACACACACACACACACACACACACACACACACACACACACACACACACACACACACACACACACACACACATTAAGATAAGACATATTGAATCGGCATTTCCATCAAACTAACTGTGTTCCTTCATTCGAAATGAACTGTAGTTCCACCGTATAACAAAGTGTGAAATGCATATGCGTCAATTACAAATTCCTGGTTTCTGTCTTTGCCTCAGCCTTTTATATATATACATTATATATAGTGAACGTTTGGCTGGTATTGTTTACTAACCGGGAAGAGCGACAGCACTATGAGACAGCGGTCTTTAACATGAGTGCAGCTGATTTTCCTGCTCAGGTACACCCACATCTCCATGAAGAGGGCACAGGTAGACAGCGACATGACCAGTAAGAAGATGAGGAAGCCCATCATGACAGGGCTCAACCCTGAGCACAACAAAAACACAGGCACACAAAGACAAACGTCTGTTGAATCCCCATCGAAATCCCTGTTGACTCTACATTCAGGAAACTTTGAAGAACCACTCCATTGAACCGGTACTGCCAAAGTCTCAGAGCTTCTCCTGAACTTCTCAGTAAGACCTGTTGCTGTTCTCTGTGTTCTCTGGAGTTGAATCTTACCTCTTACAAAATCCTCGGCAAACGGTGTGCTTATACTGCAGTTCACCATTTTGTTTAGAAGTTCGGATTGGTCTCAGTAAATCCAGATGGCGTTAAGCAGAGTCTTTGGTTTCCTCTACAGACACTGCCTCACTCTGGCTGCGTGGACCTTTGAGCCGGAAAAACACCAAAGCCATAAATCCATGATAACAGGTATTTGCATCCAAAGTGACTTTCAAGTTAGGCTGTGCACCATTGAAGCATAGAATCAATATTGGGAGAACACACACACACACACACACACACACACACACACACACACACACACACACACACACACACACACACACACACACACACACACACACACACACACACACACACACACACACACAGGCTACTACAATGTGTCTAACCGTTGTAGATGGATACAAACATAGAACTCGTTTGGTGTGTAGAACTCATTTGGGAACACTCCAGTACTTCCCCCTTCTTGGTCATAACCAATATCGAATCAGTCTAAATTAAAGTGATGTGCTTGCCAGAAGCATCCACCGGGTGGCAGTCGAGAGCTAGAAGTCAGCATGTGGTGAGATAAGAAACTACGCGTAATATTCCTTTGTTATAGACCTGTAGTCTATGGTACTAACCTAACACAATGTTTAAAACCTGGAGTGCAATATTGACTACACATTTGGCTATTACACTGTCAATGACAAACACAGAGGCATCCTCCATAGGCACTTTCCACTGACTAGACTACAGAAAAACAGAGAGACAGTGTGTATGTGCGTGTGTGCGCGTGCGTGTGTGTATGCTTATACCAGTAAAATAATTCTAACACTAGCCAAGGTTGAATATCTGTCACAATATGCTACAATACATAATAGACTGCTATCGCATAATTTATAAAAAAATTGACAATATGCAACAATAGTGTTTTTTCTGCAAAGGCAAAAGAAGGGAAGCAACATCATTTGTTGACCGTCATTCCTGTGGTATGCGTGTGTCTGCTGCGTGCCGCCGCCTGTGGGCTCCCCTTAGGAAGAAGAAAAAGTGATGCAAACGCGATGCCAGTCATGAAGCGGTGCAGCGGGGAGGAGGATTCCCATCACACCAAGATGGCGGCGAGGCGCACAGCCGGCACGGTAGCGCGCTGAGAGACGGGGGACAGACACAGGGAGACACATTGTCATTGCTTATCTTCTGGTCATCACTGACATGGACCAGTGTTAAGGAGGGACTCATCGACACAAGGCGTCCGAGGACTAATTTCATCTTGCACGAGGTGTGTGTGAGTATGACCGGATTGTACCGTTAGTGGCTGCATGGGGATTCACTTCACAGCTGTGTGTTGGGGTTTCTCGGAGCTGGACGCGCGCACCGTTGCGTGTTGACCGCACAATAGATGGTGTATTGGTGCCAGACACGACTCGGTTTCAGTGCAGTTGGTGACGTGCGCGTACAGGACGATCGGACTGGACACGGTGAATGCCATGCCTCGCTTTGCCCTCAGATCGCCTCCGCCACGCATGTGCCACAGGTTGTTTTGCAATCGCTCCTTAATCCGTGTAGATTCAGTTCAGCGTGCGGTAATGCAACGTAAACAAGTGGGACATACGCCGTCCTACGTCGCCACTATGATAATGCCCTTGTCTGTCCAGTGAACTGCGGCTAAAAATAACTGCGCTCCCCTGACGGAGATGGGTTATTTGGAAACGGAGGTTAAATCTGTCCCCGTCTGTTATGATTGAATGTCGGTGTCACTTTTGAAACGTTAGCATGGAAATCAAGTAATTTCCATGGCCAGTGTAGCCTAAATTGTCATCTGACATTTGAGGCTAAACTACAATTTAACTGATTGGTTCTTGGGGGATTGCGTCGGGAGCCATCTTCACAAAAATGTCAGTCATGCATTTAGTTGTGACACACTGGAGAAGCATGTCTGGTCAGATCACATGCCACCAAAACATTCCCAACCCTGTCATTTCAGCTCACCTCAGCTGAGCAAAAAGGAAAAGCCAGTTATAGTCTTATTTTCCAAATTAAGAAACTTAGTTGTTGTTGTGGACAGAATAAAGTCAATATATAAAATAAGCAGGTCAATTGAGCCAGGTCTGCATCCAGAACCAAGGTCCATGCTTAACTTCCGCCAGTAAAAGTTCAAAGTGAAACTGTTGCTGTCCAGCTGACAGAACATTCCAGGTCCACCCAATAACACTGCCTTCCTCCTGACCTTACAGTGCCCTAAAGGTTGAAGCCTGCCATCCAACTGTTTTAACCATCTGGCTGAGTGCTGAGTGCGTCTCATGTGACACGTTTGGCCGTCAAACGCTTCAACAGATTTCACATGTGTTTCTGCTGTGAAACCAATAATGCCCAATCTTCAGCCAGAGCACTGTGGCCGTGAACCACCCTGCAAGAAAGTGTTGGTGTTGTGTTTTATGTTAATTTGAAGTGAAAATCACATTGACATTCCCATTTAGGGCATTTAGAAGTCACGTTTATCCAAAGTGACTTACAATAAGTACATTTGTCAGAAGAAAGAGAAACAAGAATATATCGCTGTCGGAATACTAAGGATGTTCATACAACAAAGTGCCGGCCAAGCACTAACAATCGTCAGGTTAAACCATTCCCTGTATACAACATGGATAGCTAGGATAAGATGGATAAGACATCACAGCAAATAATTCACACTGTTGCTGCTGCTTCTCAAGTGCATAATTAATAATAAACGTATGAGTTGTGACGTACAGACAGTCTCATAGACAGTTTAAGGCCTTTGTGTTACAATTACAAAGAAAGGACAAACAACAATCCTCCTCTTCAAAATAATATAAGGATACCACTCTGCACTTTGCACAGTATTATACAGTCCCAGGGAATCAGGTCTATAAACACTAATTAGCCCCAGTTCCACCACTGTATTTAGTGACGTGAGGAGGAGGATTCAACAGACTCCCAGCCCGTTAGGGAGTCAGGGGGTGGAGAGGATATCATAAGCAAGCTGAGGCGGATCCCCTCACGATGACGTCCGGAGCCACGTCTCACAGCTCCTCTCACAGATCAGTAAAACGAAACCCAGTCTCACTGCCGAAGTTCCGTGTTTTAAGGAGAGGGGGGTAATGCACAACCCCGTAAAATGGGTGATGGCATGGATGGTTGAAGAGCATTAGACCGTTTCGGAAAGAAACTAATAGGGATTGGGGGAAGGTTTGGTCTTTTTGTTGGAATTCTTCGATTAGTGTTTTTCAAGGGAATTCTGACCTTCACGCTAGTGCTAATGTATATACATTCCCCAAGTCAGTAGATGCATATAAATAAAGAAATCGAATCTCTCCGTCTCATCAATCCAGAATGTCGAAATCAATGTAAAAAAAACGACATCACTGAAGATTGCTGTTCCAATCTGTGCACCAGATTGCAGACGACAACAGTGAATCCATTCCATAATCCAGCCAAGGTTACACTCGGAGGGTGATTGCTTTTGGCAGTCCTCAGGTGTGAATGTGTGTATAGATGAGTGAGGCTGGGTGGTCCCTCAAACACCGTCTGTAATTCCGCCTGCTCCCTATAGTACCTCATATCGCCCTCGGAGGAAGGTGCTTCAGAATGATTCATTTATTTTGGAGCAGAAATGTTTCACCTTGCGGATGTGAGAAAATACACAAATATCTTCCTTGTGAATTAAAAGCCTGGACGTTTATGCCAGTGTTTAATGTCTGTTACGGCATATATTTAATGTCAGTGAAGTCCAGACTTGGGTATAATTATGTTATATAGTTTTTAATGCTAGCACATAGCCTAATTAGGCTCATAAGCGCCGCCCTGTTATGGATTTAACTTGAAAGAAAAGCCTTTGAAAATAATTGTAAAGCCAAAAAAACAACATTAATGAGGATCATCTATGCCGATGACCTTAAGATACTGTGCCAAGTAATGGCTTGCTCACAGAAGTTCCTCATACTTCCACTCATTAGAGGAGAGCGACCTCTGAACTTGACCGTCACTTAATTGAATCGGCCAGGTTCCGACGGGAGAGACCCTTTGTAAAACGAGGTCAAGCTGAACAATGCATGCATTGCTTTCTGTCTGCCCATCAAATGTGGACGTTTTCTCTACCCGGCTATCATGGGAATCATAACATGATAGAGTAGGTGTGTTGGTTCGACCACCACACTCACTGTCAGAACAGTAACAGTCGGGCTAATACGTGTGATCAATTTCACTCAATGTCAAAATCCTCTACTGGGGGGTTCGCTTTGCAAGTTCTGCTGACGTTGGCGCTTTCTTGAATGTGTTTTAAGACATTTTCAAACTTTTGTGTTTTCAAACTGTCCTGTTTCTGCAACTTTTGAAGACGGTTAGAAATGTGACATAGATTGAAATGTATTATGTTATTTTATTAAGTTATGGTACAAGCAGCTTCCATTTCCCACAATTTCCTAACTTGAATCGGACGGTCCGAAACCCCCCCCCCCCCCCCCCCC
This sequence comes from Gadus macrocephalus, assembly GCF_031168955.1. Taxonomy (NCBI): domain Eukaryota; kingdom Metazoa; phylum Chordata; class Actinopteri; order Gadiformes; family Gadidae; genus Gadus; species Gadus macrocephalus. Next base: position 3,085,678 of record NC_082395.1, on the reverse strand, counting down.
AAAAAAAAAAACGCCAGAGGGATTAAATGTGATGTTTGGGTGGACCTTTCTTGCTGTTTGGTTTGCCTGCACCAACACACCCATTAACATCCTGTGTTAGGTGTGACGGGCTCTGTCACGTTAAAATTGTACCGGGGGCGAAAATTGTACCGGCCTACGTCATCGTTTGTTTACATCCTGACAACCTGCCCGGAAACAGACGACGCGATGCAGAAAACATGTTTCCAAACGACGAAATAACATAATACAGATAGCGGATCGCTATCTGTATTATGATAGATAGTGATAACACTTGTTTTTACTTTATATTTGTATTGTATTTAATTGTTTAATCGAAACAATAAAAAAATTGCCCGCGAGACGGGCGATCGCGTCAAATGACGCGTCAAATCACGTAGGAAGGTTCTTGAACATTCTAGACTATGAAACCTGCTTAAAACACTCAGTTTACTAGCTAAATTCGATTAAACAATTCAATACAATACAAATATAAAGTAAAAACAAGTGTTATCTAGCGATCCGTTATCTGTATTATGTTTCAAGAACCCTCCTACGTCATTTGACGCGATCGCCCGTTTCGCGGGCAAAACATTTGTCATTTGACGCGATCGCCCGTCTTGCGGGCAATTTTTTTTTATGGTTTCGATTAAACAATTAAATACAATACAAATATAAAGTAAAAACAAGTGTTATCGCTATCTATCATAATACAGATAGCGATCCGCTATCTGTATTATGTTATTTCGTCGTTTGGAAACATGTTTTCTGCATCGCGTCGTCTGTTGCCGGGCAGGTTGTCAGGATGTAAACAAACGATGACGTAGGCCGGTACAATTTTCGCCCCCGGTACAATTTTAACGTGACAGCTCCACTAGTGCTGCGGTCCTTTATCACGCTCTGGTGAATAGCAGCCTGGCCCTCCGTCATAGTAAGCTAGATGTGTTTTAATTAACCAGTAAAAACTCAAATTCACAAATCCGGGGCCACACAATCACATTGATCTGAACGTTTTGTGTTGAGAGTGGCCGAAAGTTCTTCGGTAAATATAAATCTTTTTCAAATAGGAGTATTGTAATTATAGAGATTTTTGATGTCGTGTCAGATGGAGTAGCATGTCATCGCTACCGCATTAGCTTTGTTCACTGCTAGCCTGTTCATTTTGTAAAATGTATCAAAGACAAACCGCCGGGGTAGGCGTTAGCTTGCTAATATATCCGCAAAATGACTACCACATTTCTCTGCTTCCCAGAGATTTATACGCACCAAGTGTATTCCCCCCTTGTCTCGTCAGCATTTCACTTGCCAAAAGGCGTCTTAGTTTTCTATTGTGCATGTTCTAATTGGTCTGGCATGTTTAACCAGACCAATCACAGTGCACAGCACAAACTTTGTCCGAAATTACTCTTCAAACGTTTTAGTTTTCATTGCATGTTGGTGTAGTTAAATGCATGAGCCTATTTTAAATGTAAGTGTCAAAAGACCAGGGGAACTTCCCGTGTTAATAACATATCACTATACAACGTTACCGTCCAGCAACAGAAACATGTTCAAAAACCCTGCTTTGCTGAGAGGTAACCCAGGTCAATGGGTGCAGGGATCTCCCATTCGTTCTCCATGGAAAACAAACAGTTAATTTCCCAAGGAATGAGGCCTGGTTCCCTCCCAACGTGACTCAACGGTGTAAAGAAACCCAAAGCAAACCAGGGGATCCATGCATCCCTCCTCGGGTCTAACTGGAAGCAGATGCTTGGCTGGCCGGCGGACTGTCCTCCTGGCTCGTGTTTGGGTTCTTCAGCACATTCCTCTAAACCTGCTCCACGTGTCCGGCCTGCCTCCGCTGTCTCTCTGCTGGATGCAAACCCCCTTTGATCTGGAGCCAGCGACACCGCCGCCGCCGCCGCCCCCGCCCCCTGTCGGTGCTCTGGAACCTCATTGGTTCCCCTCGGCACCCTTGGACCCATTGATCTTTACACAGCTGGGTGAGGTTTGCCCATGCAGCTTGACCTCTGGTCATGTTGTCCGTGGCGAACCTGTGTGTGTGCGGAAGACCCACTCGGTGGAGGGTCAGGTTCTCTAGAGCCGGACCTCCTACGGGCACTGGGTAGGACCGGGGCGTCCGGGTCGTGGGGTTTAGGAGGTGCTGGTTCCAGGCCTCTCATGTGGTAAGAGTTAGAGTTTTTTTTCTGAGCCCCCATCACGCCCTCAGCCTCCGCTTCCATGGTGTAATGATTGTTCTCACACACTCTCCTGCACACACTACTTGATCCAATTGAAGTCGATTCAAGACTTGACTTGAAAAACGGTGACAATAAAAAGGGCTTTGCTTTGCTTTGTGATCCACTACACACGCAGCCAATTCATAAAACGATGGCTAAGCATCCTCCTTATTTTGGACGGAGCAAATGGACCGTGAAACCTCTGGCGAGTTCGAGCTCAGAGCATTTGTAGCAGCATAAAAGACAGGGTTGTAAATAATTTACCAAAAATCATAAATATTTACAATACTGCTGCTGGAATCCTGCAAAAAATTATGATGACCTTTTAGAAAAGCATGAGGGAGGGGACGGGGTTCAGGAAAGGGTCCTGAATCAGTTGTGTCTCCTCCATGGGCGTTGTTCTGCAGACCGGGCAAGCCCTCTTCTATCATTTAATCGGCCACAGAGAAGTAGGACAGCCAGCAACTGAGATATTTTGGATTAGCTCAGCTTTGCTTACAATGAGATACGGTCATTTCCTATTCAGTTATGATCCGTCTGTGATGCTCTGCTGAATGTTTTATAGCCAGACATGAAACACATTTGCCGTCCTTTAACATTTGATTGGTCGTAATTGTACGGTTTTGTACATACATATGTATGGACCGTGGTGCTTATCTGGTCAAACCTGTGCTTGTGTTTATTTGTACACCGGTCCCCCTTGAAAAGGAGATCTCCATCTCAATGAGACTTTTTGTTTCAATAAAGGACATAATGACAATCATAGGTTGGCTATGAGGGAGATCTTTCAAAGTTTACGAAGGACAATTTCAATCTCCCATTTTCTCTTTCTTGTAAATATTCAAAAGCCTTTCGTGAACGCTGTGTTGAAATTCCGGTTCTCCCAGAAAAGCGCCCTGGAGCGCATTCAAAACGACACAGAAAAAAACCATCCAGGGAATGTCTTGTAACTCTTCCCCCCTCTACCTCCGGTGTGTCTGTGGTGACCCAGTGGCGCTGGCTTCCTGCGAACCGCCCGAGTAGGAGGCAGAGCGGAGACAGGGGGAGGTGGGCGGAGGGTGCCCTATATTTATAGGCTTTATGTAATGTGTGTCACGCCGGTGTCAGTATTTAGTTTGCATTGTATTTTTAGCCGGCCCACGACATGGCAGAGATGAGTGGCATTCCTGGGCCCATCGTGAGGCACCGTGTTTGGGCCGCAGGAACACAGAAATGCCCTCCACTGACTCGCTTTCCCAGAGACTGCGAATCCTTAAATGTGTTCCTGTCGCGACGTTGCAGTTCCATTTGAAATTCGACTGGTATCGGAGTTTGTTTACGTGCGTTGAACGAGTCTCATGGCCTTAATGTGAAATCTATGTGCTATACCTATTAGGACAACACAGTGAAACACTGTTTGGGTCTGTTCTGGGGTTTTACAAACATTCCACTTGTAAATGTGTATTTCTTCAGCACTTTTCCCCAAATGGCCGAGAATGTCGGCAATTTTTGTCAGGTGTTCCACTGATGATTCATAGAGAAACCTGCATACATGCAGCCAGGGACACACCTGCTCTCGAGTCGGACAATGCCTTTGCAGCAAGGCCTACTTTCTGTCCCTCGTGGGAGTCTTGTGTGGAAATCCTTTTGTACAAGGATGGATTGTGATAGCAGTTGCCAGCTGTGGCTTTGTTTCTGTTTGACATCCACACACCAGATAGAGACTCAAGTGGGGGAACCACTGTTTCGCCTTGGTCTCCGTACTAGGGGCTGTCTCTGTCTCTGTGTTTTACTGTAGCTGGGTTCTCCACCTCGCAAGCTGGCAAAGGGGACTCGGAAGGGTAATGAGATGGATAACGAGGCCTCGGAAATGCTGAGGTGGCTATTCAATTGGCAGCCGGTGTGAGAAATGCCTGCCTCCGGAGAAGGAAATCACCACTTGGCTGTACGTTAAGGTGTACATTTGAGTATGTTGTTCTTGCTGGCGGTTTTTAATTGGTTGCGACGTGCAAGTATGATTATTATCCTGGCAAGCTTAGCTTACCATTGGGCCTTTCATTCTTTTGATACATTATATTGTCTCTTTAATTAGAATTAATCTAACTCTGAGCTCCCTCGGTAAGGGACGTTATGTCAAATGACTTAAATTTTAATGTATAAATTATGTGGTTTGAATCTGTGGCTACAATTTGTTAAGTGTGTATTGGATACAAGGGAAATCTTGATAATTTCCAGCTCCCATAATCGTTTGGTTATTACTTCTTTACTCCTTTTAATGTCGTTATTAATCATATTGTTTCCTACCAGACCATATTAGTGCTTGACACTTTCTATGATATATCTTTACTGTACCAACTTCAACATTTTGGTGTTCCTCTTTCTTCTGACAAATGTTCTTATTGTATCTCGCTTTGGATAAAAGCGTCAGCTAAATGTAGGTGTAAATCACTATAGCCTTTAGACTTGCTGCGGCCACTAGCCCTCATTTGCCTGTGTCTCTTCCTCCAAAGAAACCTACGCGGACCTCCCTTTGCCCATAAAGTGCAGCCATCAGATGCAATACTTTTGACAGAGTCTTTCTGGATCCCACTGTGAGAAAAAGCGGCGTGGCTACATGTGTTTACAATCTGAATGCTAGTGCTCAAATGCTCTTGGAACCAGCGTTTTCTCAGCAGCTGTCAATAGTTGGAAGCAGGAGCTAAAGGCGGCGCCATCAATCCCACCACCTCCATCGGGTATATGCTTGGCTCGCTAACCCGGCAATGATGGTCTTGTTAAAACCCATAAAGTTAACACTGAAATGGGTGAATACCCCATTCTGGCCTGATGCAATATCAATGATTGAAGCCGGTCGATTGTGAATGGTAGCAACAACAGGAGACCCAATTGTTTGCATTTTTACTGTTCACTACAGTCGTTAGACAGTGGGGCGTTATTTGTCTTAACGTAAATAGTAGTCTATTGGTAACGAACCCTTAGCATAACACAATTGGCTCTGGTTATAGGTGGACCCAGGAAAGCATATTATGTTACAAAGCCTGCAGTGGCTTATTGGTATCCATTGCATCAATCCCAGAGCTAAGTCATTTCAGCATGCTAATACACCCACATAATTAGTCCCCTCGGACCACACCCTCTTACGCCATGCGCTTGGAATCGCAAGAGCCGGTCTTGTGGGCAAAAGTCACATAATATCGGAATAAAACCAACAAACCCTAAGATTAGAAAATCTGGTTGCAATAAAACCACCCTCTCAAAAGACAACACAAAGCAATGGAAGTAGAGGTTCCCAATGTAAGCCAATCCCGTCACGCCCCGTCTGCAAAATTGCTAAAGATTTCCCGTTTCCAGGAAAGGTACGGCGTTCTGTATACAAAGTGTGTTCTTACACATGGCTGCCCCCCTAGGGTACGGCATGCATGGTTCTGATCCATTTATAACTTCCAGTTTCCACATATGCCTCCAGTTTCCCCCACGTGCTCTGCAGGTAGGTTGCATAACACCCATCACCCAGACTCGTTTCTTCTGTACATTTACCTTTACATTCAGGGCATGTAGCGGACGCTTTTATCCAAAGAGACTTGCAATAAGTACATTTGCCAGAAGAAAGAGAACTGATATATTGCATACTGCACAGTAAGGATGTTCACAGAAACAAGCCAAGCACTAACCATCACTAGGTTTACCCATTCCCTGTATGCACCAAAGATAGCTAGGATAAGATGCAACACAATGCTAAGGACTGTTTTTAAGAAGTTCTGTAAATGAAACAAGGCTGCTGAGTGTGCTGTTGCATGCCGCAACAGCAAAGACCCTTGTAGTAATGCACTGCGGACTTCTCTCTCTTTTGCATTAGAGTGATGTAACTCGCACCCAATGAACTTTGTATTTGATATGAATGTGTACCTGCGTGGTGTAGACTGTATTTGTGACGATAAAGTTATATATATAGTTTTGTTTTCCACAAACGTGTTCGTCAATATCTCAGCTTATACCTCAGCTTATATAATATAATAAGCTGAGCTACAAAGGATTGTTCGTTTGGTTGTTTTACATTCGGACTCTGCTGGCTTTATGGTGGTTTCCTCTGACGGATGTCGGGTACTGAATGCGTTTCTAGTTGGCTCTTTCTACGTGGAACCAAGCCAGAGGCTCTCAAAGGAAGCTTGGGCTTTTGTTAGAACGTTGGTGTTAAAACAAAGTTACGTATCGTTGAAGGTTTCATTTGTCACACGCTCAACAGTGAGAAGGGGATCTCTGTTTGGTGGATTGGTTTGTCATGTATGAAAATCACTCCATGGTTAGTCAAGCTGTTGCCCTTTTGATACCAGTGGAGCAACAGACCATAATAATGCTTGGTTCCGGTGGGTGTCAAGTCCACGTACATTGTTGACGTCTTTGGCTGAATTGACTCAGGGTGTTCTACCTACCCTGACTTCATATACAACATTACTTTGTGACCTTTCCTTTGAAAGAAGTTTCTTGACTTCTTGAATCAAAGATGTATGCCATATAATAGCTCCAACAACCCTACTTATCATATTATTCTCTCCTTGCAGGATGGCTGGCATCTAGTCCTTTATCAATGATTGCCAACTTTCCTGGCAGTTACCTAAATGGCCCCAAAATGTGATTAACAGAAGTGAGTTTGATAATGTATTATGTTCTGTTATATTCTAACGAGCAGCACTCTCCCTATCCTCCTCTCCTCCTCCCCCCTCTCCCCCTCTCCTCCTATCCCCCTCTCCCCCTCTCCCCTCTCCTTCTTTCAACTTTTCTCCTCTCCTCCTCTCCTCCTCTCCTCCCCCTTCTCCTCTCCAACCCCCCTCCTCGACCCTCCCCTCCTCTCCCCTCCCCCTCTCCCCTCTCCTCCCCTCTCCCCCTCCCCTCCTCCCCCTCCCCCTCTCCTCTCTCCTTTCCCCTCTCTTCCCTCTCCTCTCCCTCTCCTCTCCCTCTCCTCTCTCCTCTCTCCCCTCCAGGCGTCGGGCGGTGATGGGACAGGATGATGGAGGACAAAGGCCCCCGTGTTGCCGACTACTTTGTCGTGGCCGGTCTGACCGACTCGTCCACGCCGCTGGAGCAGGAGCTCCGCTTCGACGACGCCTGCCACAAGACGGCCAAGGCCCGGGCGCCCATCACGGACGTGGCGGTGGTGGTGCGCTCCCTCGGTGAGGAGGTGCCGGCGGGCTTCGCCTGCGTGGAGACCACGCCCACGGGGCTCTCGGCCGACCTGAACAGCGGCGGCATCATGGCGCCGCAGATCTTCCTCTGCTACCGGCGAGGCCGCGACAAACCGCCGCTCACCGACCTGGGGTGAGGGAGCCCTCGCTCGGACCCTGGCCCGCCTGTTTGTTTGTTTGCTTGTCGGATAAATGTAAATGGACTGCATTTATACAGCGCTATTCTAACCAGCGGCCACTCAAAGCGCTTGACAATACTGCCTCACATGCACCCGTTCATGCACACGTTCACACACCGACGGCGGTGTCAGCCACATAAGGCGACAGCCAGCTCGTCTGGAGCAGTCAGGGCGAGGTGCCTTGCTCAGGGACACCTCGACACTAGCCGGGGATCGAACTAGCAACCTTCCGGTTCCCAGCCAACCTGCTCTGACTCCTGAGCCACTTGCTGCCAAGAGGTCAAGTGAAACGATGAAGCCGTTTATCACGGTGCTCTGAGGTACGGTTACATCTGATGACTGAACCTGAGGCCTCGTGAACGGAGAAGGGGCCGAAGGAGAAGGGGAAAGCCCCTGTGAGTTATGTTGGGACCCCACCCTACGTAGGCAGGGGTGATGGGCATCAGAAGATGGTGAGGTGCCAGGGTACCCCCAGCACAGAACTGACCCGCTCAATAGCGAGAGCATGGTGCAGGGGAAAATCAACGTTTGTTTCCTTGTCATCATCCTTCAGAAATGTACATTCACAGCATTTGAGAGTTTGCTCGCAGGGAAGACGTCATAGTTTAACCTAAGGAGCTTTGGCATACGTTTCCACTGAGTCCCCTCAGTACAAATTCATACAGACCGGTAAAGAGGGCCAACCCTGTCAACTGTCAGATATAATACAGTATACTTCATGTGGATCATTTCCCAGCATTCACTAGCAGACAGCCGTATTGTCCAGGAAGGTAAGTGAGAAGTGGGTGTGGCTCCTGGCCCAGCAGCCCCGGCCCTTTGAGCCAAGAGTCACACTTCACCGTGTTCTCACATCGGCGGAGACATGACTATGAAAGGCTTTTCAAACGGGGGAAGCTGAAACCCAAATCATGCCGTTTCAGCGTTCGCATTAACAGCGCCTGATAGTCTGTCGGGTGCTTTTCTGCGATGGTGGTGTATTACCCTTTTTTCTTTGGACCGATGCATTCTGGGCTATTTGTCAACACGCTTCCACTCCTGGCTGAGCCGAGCAGGTGCAGACAGGGTTAAGTGCTGTCGACTAGTCTCTGACGCTGCAGACTACTGCAATGCTAATCTATGGCTTCACACTGGAGGCTGAAGTGAGACACACTTAGCCACCATTATCTGCTGATAATCCAGAGTGGGCCATGTACCCCAGATACAGATAAAGGCTTAGCGCAGACCAGTGTGCCGTGCACATTCAACCGTTTTCATGGCTGTGTTTTGTCATCATCCGAGAGCCTTTTGTTTGCGTTTTGCCTTTTGTTTTTCTATAGTCACCATCTGCCCTGGTTCCATTAAGGCTACAACATAATTTGGCGAATCAGTGGTCTGCTCGGCTAGCTGGCTTTTAAATAATTAAGTGAAACTATGATATGCCTGCCATTTCCGCTACAGTCATGATGAGTAAATATATATACTAACATTTTGGAAAGAGAGAGAGAGAGAGAGAGAGAGAGAGAGAGGAGAGAGAGAGAGAGAGGAGAGAGAGAGAGAAGGAGAGAGAGAGAGAGGAGAGAGAGAGAGAGAGAGAGAGAGAGAGAGAGAGGAGAGAGAGAGAGAGAGAGAGAGAGAGAGAGAGAGAGAGAGAGAGAGAGAGAGGAGAGAGAGAGAGAGAGAGAGGCCAGATTCAAACTACTATCCGTTGATGTAGGTCAGTGTGCAATGTAAACACTAGACCGTTATTCTGATGCGGTAGGCGGGGTTGGATAGCTCCATATCGGTTCAAACTAAAGATCAGGGCCACTAGTTATTTTGACATGCTTCTAGAAGGTATAAGAAGTCATGACACCTGCATAAGCAATAATCATCCACTGAGCATTAAGCACAGAGTAAAACACTCTCAAAACCCTCTTGGAAACACTATGTCTAGGACAATTTTTTTTATCATCCTTTAAAGGGCAGCAAAGACCTTGATACTCATTTGATTCGACGTGTATTTTTAATATTTCGTCTATTCTCTGCCATTCGCCGTCTCGTCGTGGGGAATGCTGAGCCGCCGCGCCACCTTAAAATTCCACCTGTGCGCCGTCTGTGTGCCGGGTTGATTGCCTCGGCGTTACCAGCTGCCTGAGAACATGACTGGTGCGGCCAGGGGCAGGGCACCAAACCACATTCTGCCTCCTCCTAACAGCCCCGTAGAAAGCCTGGAGAATTCCCCCGTTTCAGACCATGACCATCGCGTCAGGACGGAGGTGTGCAGAGTGGACCGAGTAAACTATACCTTTTATTCGATCCCCGGCTCCTCCTAGCTGAGTGTTGATGTGTCCCTGAGCGAGACACTTAACCCTAACTGCTCCTGTCGAGCTGGCTGTCGCCTCGCATGGTTGACTCTGCCGTCGGTGTGTCAATGTGTGTATTAACCGATGTATGTCGCTTTGGATAAAAGCGTCTGCTAAATGCCCTGATTGTAATTGTATTTATCGCTTATTCTAAGTTACGGTGCACATCGACCGATCCGCCAATAGGACCAATGAGGATTAGCATCAAATAAATGTTTGTATCATGAGTATCGAAAACATGTACGTATCCTTTAAGTATCATTGCATGTTCGTATCGTATGAGTATTCAACACCTGTTTGTGTCGCGGTCATACTAAGACGTGTGTGTGTGGTGTGTGTGGTGTGTGTGTGTGTGTGTGTGTGTGTGTGTGTGGTGTGTGGTGTGTGTTGTGTGTGGTGTGTGTGTGGTGTGTGTGTGGGTGTGTGTGTGTTGTGTGTGTGCGTGTGTGTGTGTGTGTGTGTGTGTGCGCGCGGCGCGTCCCCCCCCGTCCAGGGTGCTGTACGAGTGGAAGGAGCGGCTGAAGCCGGGCTGCCACCTCATCCAGACCACGCCCTACGGCCGGCCGGGCCAACATCAGCAGCACCTCGTCGCAGCGCATCTACGTCACGTACCGCCGCGCACCGACGGCCAGCCGCACGCCGCCCTGGCCGTCACCGACATCTGCATCATCGTGCCGGCCAAGGGCGAGACGCCGCCGCACACCTTCTGCAGGTGGACAAGAACCTCAACAGCAGCATGGTGAGCGCACGCACCTCCAGACCGGACCCCTGGGGTCGAAGGGGTTTCACAAGCGAGGTGCACTTGACTGGGCGTCTTGCGGCTCCGGAGGTAGAGCAGGGTTGGCCGGGTAACCGGACGGTTGCTAGTTCGAATCCCCAACTCCTCCCAGCTGTGAGTGAGTGTCGAGGCATCCCTGAGCGAGACGCCCTCACCCTGACTGCTCCTCCTGACGAGCTGGCTGTCGCCTTGGTACGGTTGACTCCGCCGTCGGTGTGTGAATTTGTCTATGAATGGGTGAATGTTAGGCGATGTTGTAAAGTGCTTTGAGTGGCCGATGGTTAGAAAAGCACGTCATAAATGCAGTCCATTTACTGAACTCACGGTAGTTAGGGTGTCTTGCTCAGGGACACCTCGATTCTCAGCAAGGAGGAGCCAGGGATCGAACTAGCAACCCTCTTCAGATGAACTTCACATGTGTTTCCTTCATTAATTGAACTGTAATTGTGGGCACTTTTTGTCCCGGGTAGGCTCCCGTCGCCCGGGGTTGTTATCAAACTCCCCCCTATTTGTTGCAGTGGCGGATTTTGGGTTTCTATAACTGAACTATTACTTCAGTTTTTATGAGGAAAAGCAGCAGAGTCAGCTGTCCCTCCACACCGGTGTGCTAGACCTTCACATCCCCAATCCCCTAAACCCGCCCCTTTAGTCAACCGCCATAACAGGCTGTTCTGTACCTTACATGGACCTTATCCTCCACATGAGACCAACACGAACGAGCACGCACGCACACATGCACGCACACACAGTTACTGAGGGACTAACCAAGTAATTGTTGTGCCTGCTTTGGTCTGTTTTCACCATTTTCTGGAACCCACCATGCGTGTCGATGTCCCATGTTTCCGCACGCCCACGTGCACAGATGTCTCGGTGCTGCGTGTGGCTCTTAAACTCGGGGTGAGCGGGGAGTGAGAAAACAACTTAAGTGAACCCAGCGGGAGAAAGGCTGAGACTTCTGGGAATCTACTGAGGGCAGTTAAGCTTGGATGTCATGCGTTTGAGTATTGTTATAGGTGTTGAGTCACTTTGCATGTGAACCGTTGTGGGAAAGTAGACTTCTTGTGGAGATCAGGCCTGCCTCCAAATGTGAGCAACAAACAGATGACATGTGTTCTGACTGCAACTGAACTCGACCTCCATTAGGTTAAAAACACGTCAAAACTAGTTTAGTAATCTGAAATTCTTCTGTCAAGGCATGGTGCTGCCTAAATTATTGGACATTTTAAGTCTTTAAACAATGTCCTAGTTGGACGATCAAGGCCAAATATCCAGCTTCCATTATTTTACAGCGAATTCGTCATGTCATGTGTGCGTATTAATGCCTGATATACATTTGTTTCTAATTTTTATTCTAATGCCTGGTCTATCTGTCTTTTCCTTCAGTGGGGATCCGCTGTATATCTGTGTTACAAGAAATCAGTCGCAAAGACCAACATGATCGCCTACAAAGCAGGTGAGCAACCAAACAAACCCTGTTTCATTATGAATCATCGATACATCAGGCAGAGAAGAAGAGTGTTGTGACCGATCCTCCAGAGAGGTTGGGTGGGCGAGATAGCTTTCCCGAACGTGATTCATCTGAGCTGTGTCTAAATTGATGTGCGGGATTATGGGATTATGGGGAGACTGATTCAAAGATTTGCTGGGGTTGACGAGGACAAGAATTATAAATACTGATTAACTGTCTTTAATGGACCATTATAGAGCCCCTTCAACGTTTTACAGTTTGTAGCGCATGTTCATTTTGACGTATCTGTGTGAATG
>NC_082395.1:3055009-3073161 GCF_031168955.1 Gadus macrocephalus | reverse complement strand
ACACACACACACACACACACACACACACACACACACACACACACACACCCTGCCTGAATGGGACCAGACAACAGACACAAAGACCCCCTCCACCTCACTCCCTCACTCCCACACAACACAAAGTCAGGGTGTCAGTGACGTGCCAGGGGTGTTATGGGGGTGTGTGTTAGGTTGGGGGGGGGGGGGGGGGGTGAATTCATGTGGAAGCCAAGCAAAAGTGAGCATTTAGGGGGAGGGCAGCAAGGAGGGGGGAGGGAGGGAGGGAGGGAGGGAGGGAGGGAGGGGGGAGGGCAGCAGATATGGAAGCCATTGAGTGAGGCTCTGTTGACAAATTGATCTCTCATTTATCACGTTCCGAGCGGCGGCGGCGGCGGAAGGCTGACAAGGGGAGGAGAGGAAGACGGATCGCTGCCGCGTCTCCGCGCCTGACCCGGCCCGCGGCCACCAGAAGCTTCCCTTCAACGCTAACCCCGACGCTAACCCAACCGGCTAGCTCCTGCATCCACATCTACACCGCTAGCTTAGCTTAGCCTCAGGTCACCCAGGCCAGACAGCAGGCGGAGGGGGGGGGTGTTTAGTGTAGGGAGGGGGGGGGGGGGGGATCACTTACAGTGGTTATGCCATTTGATTGGGTGGATGATTGGGCGGGGGCGGGGCCATCCGTGGGACATCGATAGTGTGCACCAGAGGGAGGGATGGGAAACGCTGAGCTAATCCATAGTTCCTGTGCCGAGGCAGGGGCTCTGGTGGGTGGGGGGGGGGGGGGGGGGGCGGATAGAGGTGGGGGGGGGGAAGCCCCCAAGCCTCCTCGCTCTCTATGGGAAATCAAAGACCAAATAAAAACACGAACTAAACAATAACGCCGGTACAAAAACGAAAAACCAACAAAGAAGACAACAGCTTCAGTAAACAGGACGACCAAGGCCCCGTGCCGGCAGACCTCCCTCCCTCCCCGTCCCCTCTGAGCCCTCCCCAACATGGCCGCCGAGCCCCGCCCGGTTTCCCGCCGCTCTAGCGCCGTTCCATGGGCTCGTTCGCCCGTCTCCCGGTGCCCTCGGCGGGCGGAGAGCTGAGAGATGAAGTTCGAAACGAAATGTGAGGCGGGGGTCTCCGAGGGCCGCCAGGCCGCTGATTAATTAGAACTAATCGCACAGATCGCAGCTAATGGAGGGCTAATGGATTAGTGGAGGGAGACTCGCCGCATCCCTGGTATGTGCATGCGTACGTGCGTGTGCATGTGTGTGTGTGTGCATGTGCCCTCTGTATGTGGCCGTGCGTGTGTGTTTGTGTGCGCTTGTGCGTGTGCCTGTGTGTGCGCATGTGTGTATTTGCACGTGTGTATGTATGTGCGTGCACATACATACACTCCTGTGTGCGTGTGCACGTCTGTGTGTGCAAGCGTGCGTGTGCGTATGCACACACGTGCCTGCGCATGAGTGTGTGTATGTGCGTGCGAGTGCGTGTGCATGTGAGCGTGCATGTGTATGTATGCATGTATGCTTAGTGTGCGTGCACGTTTGCGCGTGTACGAAGCAATACTGCAGAGAGCGACCGCCTCTGTGCACACCAGTCAATCCGTCATGGCGTCTCGCTCGTCTCTTCCTGAGACGCCGAGGCGTCGCGTTCTCTCCCAGCGTTCCGGCGGGGAAAATAAACGAGGAGTTCCTTCATCCAAAATAAATAAACACGAGCCGGGGGTTGGCTCATACGTTCCTCTTCCCCCCCCCCCCCCCCCCCCCCCTCCCCAACCCTCTCGCCTTTTCTTTCTTCATCTCGTTTCATGTCGCGGTTCCGCTGCGTAAACACGGGGTTTGGCGGGGGGGAAACACAACTCCGCCGCCGTGAGCCGCCGGTTGGGGGCGGGGGCAGGGGGGGGGGGGGGAGAAAAGGACCCGCATGAATCACGCCGGGCGCAGGCAGCGCGCGCGGAGCCACAATGGCCTCATTGTCGCTTGTCTGGCCTGTGAAATATACCTTCCATGCTAGTGCATTTGTTAGCCCGCGCACAAAGATTAATGACATCCCGCTCTCATAAAGGAGAGATTGTTTCCTCTGCGCCTCTGACACACAGGTTATAGTGTGTGTGTGTGTGTGTGCGCGCGCGTGCGTGTGTGTGTGTGTACCTTGTGTGCCGAGTGAGTATGCTTTGTGAGTTATTGTCTTGCGTGTGTGTGTATGTGCGCTTGTTTTTCACGAGTACAGCTATTTCTATGCGAGTAGGAGGAAGTGTTGAGCAGAATGTATATTAAAAAAGGTGATAGTTTCACACCGTCTTCCTCCATTCGTGTACACTTGTGTGCACGGCTGAGTACGCGTGCGCACGTGTGAGTGTGCGTGCGTGCACGTGTGTGTGTGTGGACGTGCGAGCGCAGCGTTTGTCCCTTTTGATCAGAATATATATTAGTCCCGTTGTTGCCTTGACGCTGGCCATCTGGAGCACGTCGCCGTGGTAACAAAGGGGATGCATCCGAGGGCGGGCACAGTGGGAAGTCATTTGCCACCGGCCCCAAGATGGCACAGAGTGGAAGATAACATACAAAATAAATGGGGGGAGAACAGAGGGCGAGAGAGCATCAACAAAGGGGGGGAAAAGAGAGAGAGAGAGAGAGCGAGAGAGAGAGAGAGAGCGAGAGAGAGAGAGAGAGAGCGAGAGAGAGAGAGAGAGCAGGCGACGACGGGATACAAACAAGCCCCCCCCCAACCACGATGAGACGATGTGTTCAGTAGAATCAAAGTACATCAAAATAATCATTTCATCTCTTTTCGATATTCAAACGCACAGTGGACACACACACACACACACACACACACACACACACACACACACACACACACACACACACACACACACACACACACACACACACACACACACACACACACACACACACACACACACACACAAAAGAGAGGAGCAAAACAAAACTAGAAGAAGAAAGAGGAAAAAAAAGCACAAAGGCTTAAGGCTTATAACCATGGTAACAGGGCCCTAACGATCCGGGGCTCACGGGGAGGGTGGGAGGTGATCAAACGGGGGGGGGGGGGGGGGGGGGGCAGCGGCCCATCTGAGGTGAGTCTGAGGCAGCCCGTTCAGCCTGCTCGGCTAAACGTCAATATTCAATTAGGCCCGTGGACCTCATTAGGAGGGGAGCAGAGCTCTCTGCAGGCTTGACATGGCTCTTAACCCGCATCCCTCTGCCTCCCCTTCTCCCCTCCTCTCTGCCTCTCCCTCTCTCTGCCTCGACTTCACTCTCCCTCTCCTTCTCCTTCTCTCTCTCTGCTTCACTCCGCCTCTCCCTCTCCTTCTCTCCCTCTCTTCTCTCTCTCTGCTTCACTCTGCCTCTCCCTCTCCTTCTCTCCCTCTCCTTCTCTCTCTCTGCTTCACTCTGCCTCTCCCTCTCCTTCTCTCCCTCTCCTTCTCTCCCTCTGCTTCACTCTCCCTGTCCTTCTCTCCCCTCCACGTCTCTCTGCCTCCCCATCTCCTTCTTTCTCTTTCTCCTTCTCTCTATCCCTCCTCTTTGCTCTCTCTCCCCCTCCCCTTCTCTCTCCCCCTCCCCTTCTCTCTCTCGCTTTCCTTCCTCTTCACATCTCTCTCCCTCTCATTCTCTCTCTCCCTACCTCTGCTTCTCGCTTCCTCCCTCCCTCACCTTCTCTCCCTCCCACAAAGTGCAGCCTCCATTACCTCCCAGTGCAGTGTGTGTCTGGAGAGGAGGGTGAATAATATAGTGATAATATAATATAGGCCAACATTATTATCCAATCATAATAATATGGGCTCTAAACGCTGCCTCCCTCTGCCAATCAAAAACCACAAAAACTCAAAACCTCCCGACTGAAACCTTACACTCTCTCAATCTAACACCTTTCGACCTGGCTGCCCCTGAATTGGATCTGTTAAATGCCTTTTTCTCTATCCGCTGTCGAGGACCAGGAATACATTTCACAGTTTTTTCGCCCAAGGCAACCCACAGTTCTCCTAAAAACCGTAACAGAGAGAACCATTAAATGATGGCAGCTCCGGAGGAGCCTGAGACTTCTGCAGCCGAAGACGTCTCCCGTCGAGTTAATTCTTTGCAGAGCGACGTCGCAAAAGGTCAACGGCGAGCCCCTCACTGGAGAGCGTACGGTTAGCTGAGTGAGGCTTAGTGAGAAGACGCTCTCTTCTTGCATGCCGTATAATATGAAGGTTATCTGCAGGGCTTGGTCTCCACTCCATCCTCACAAGGGGACTTGAAACACGCATTTTGGAGGAATAGAATTCTTATATTCTTCACACTCGTGTACGGCAGTGATCGAGCCTGTTAATCACTGTGTATGTATCTCAGTTTGATTGTATTCCTGATCGTGTACTAGATGTATACGTTATACTGTACTTTGAATGACCAGAGCAGAACCATACATTGTATGACCCATACACAATATAAGTGTTCCATTAAAAATAACACATTTCAAAAGATTCAACACAAAATCGTCTGAACAATTGTACTAATACCGACCGATCTCCCCATATTATATTCACCTTCAGACATGAATAAAGAACCACCAAACACGAGAAACCACCTCTGTTTACAAATGTATTTACAGTTGAGCAGGCTGCTCACTAAACACACAGACAGCCTCTCTCAACACAAACCATACGATCGACCACGCACGTACACGCACACACAAACGTGTCATGGTGGTTGTGCACAAGGGATTCGTGTCTGGGACGCAGATAGGAGCTGGCATGTCCCAGGTTAGAGTGCATATCTTCCTGTAAACAGAGTGCATTCTGGGATACGTTGCCCGCACGCTGAACGGACCACAGCGGATACACACGCGGGCTCTTTGTCCCTCCCTGTTGGGACAATAAGAATCCAACCGTGCGGAAAACAAAATGGTGGAAAACTAAAAAAGGAAAGCATACAAAGCAAAAAGTGTTGAAAGAGTGGAGCCAGAGAGAGAGCCAGAGCCAGAGCCAGAGCCAGAGCGAGAGAGAGCGCGCGCTTGTGCAGCGGCAGCCGAGTCTAGGCAGTGGCCGGGCGATCCATCGTGTCTGACCCCTCTGTCACAGCGGCCTGGGGGTCAGCAGGGGGGAGGGGCCTAATTGATCAAGCTGTCAGAACCAATGAGGAGGGCCATGTTAATGGGACTTTTATAAGCCCCGCGGGAGAGCCCCGCCACCCGACACACACCAGGCCGGGCCGTGGCGCTCTGATCTCATGGGCTACGTGCCGCATATACCCACACGTACACTCTCTGCTGTGTGTGTGTGTGTGTGTGTGTGTGTGTGTGTGTGTGTGTGTGTGTGTGTGTGTGTGTGTGTGTGTGTGTGTGTGTAGCCTTATTAAAAGGAGCAAAGCGGAGGAGACTCCGCCCGGGTGTTTCTTGACAAATAGCCTCTCAGCACCAAGGCCACCTCTGGTAACTTTAGGGACAGAGAGAGCAGGGCGGAGTCGCAGGGGTGAAAGGTGTGTGTGTGTGTGTGTGTGTGTGTGTGTGTGTGTGTGTGTGTGTGTGTGTGTGTGTGTGTGTGTGTGTGTGTGTTAAAGTGTGTGTGTGTGTGTGTGTGTGTGTGTGTGTGTGTGTGTGTGTGTGTGTGTGTGTGTGTGTGTGTGACTGTGTGTGTCTATGACTGCGTCTATAACTGTGTGTGTGTGTGTGTCTATTACTGTGTATGTGTCTGTGTGTGTGTCTATGACTGTGTGTGTGTGTGTGTCTATGACTGTGTGTGTGTGTGTCTATGACTGTGTGTGTGTGAGTGTGTGTGCGTGTGTGTCTATGACTGTGTGTGTGTGTGTGTGCGTCTATGACTGTGTGTGTGCGTCTATGACTGTGTGTGTGTGTGTGTGTGCGCGTGCGTGCGTGCGTGCGTGTGTGTGTGTGTCTATGACTGTGTGTGTGTCTATGACTGTGTGTGTGTCTATGACTGTGTGCGTCTGTGTCTGTGTCTGTGTCTGTGTGTGTGTGTGTGTGTGTGTGGTTAGCCCAGGCGCTAATAACCTGTGCCTCTCATGACTGATGGCGTTGTGGACTCGACTCATGCAGCAGTGGTCACACTGCCAAACGCTGTGGCACTAAGGGTGACCCACCGGACCCCCACCCCCCACCCCCACTTAGCACAGGCTGGCCTCTGCAGTGCCGGACAAAGGGGACGGACACACACACACACACACACACACACACACACACACACACAGAGAGACGGATATATAAATAGAAACTTTCTCATCTTCCCCTTTCTCCCTGCCTACCACTATTTACGAAGCCAGCTGCAGTTTGACCTGCAGGCCTCTGCTAGGAACAACGACTGTATATCAAAACCAGGGGGGCAGCTGGCCCACCACCAACACAGCTGCTCCAAGAAGCCCCTCCACGCCCGGGACGGGGGGGGGAGGGAGGCGGAGGGAGGCAGAGCGAGAGAGAGAGGCGACGGCGGCCGGTTGCCCGGTGTCTCGCCGCGTAAGCACACTCGGCATCCACCGAGCGCAGCAATGTGCTCCCATAAATAGGCCATATTGTGTCGCGCGCAAAGCCAGCACTCCGATGACTAACGGCCGCCGCGGTGAAACCGTGGAATGGGCCGTGACGCGCGCGCGGCGCTCTTCGACGAGACGGCACGTCTCAAAGCGGTCGGCGGAGGCCGAGAGACGAGGTTCAGGATCGCGCCTGGTCGGTGCTTGACCGGCGTCGTTACTCTGAGCGCACCGCACTGAGGTTAAGTGCTCTGAGACCGGGCGCCGAGGTGTATGAATGGACTGGACGCCTCCATCTGTTATTTATGATCGGCATAATGTCCAACAAACACAGGCGAACGCACAAATGGGCTGCGTGACAATTGCGTAGTTAAATGACTCCTCTGAACCAACTGGTTAGAGTCTCCTGTAAGGGTGAATTAGTTGTTTGCTGCTTAGTTGTCAGCCAACCGCAATTAATACAGGTTGAGTTTTTATTTGTATTATTAATTATATGTAACGACTTAGTAAAACCCAAAATAGCATGTCCACTATAAAGCCACGCCATGTATTTTAACAAACCCCAGAGCATTCCAAATGGGTTATGAACGTAGTGTCTTGGCCGTGATGCAACAGCAGACCCAAATAGAGAGATGACACAACTCCCAAACTAAAGCATGGACCAAAGTACAGATCAGCACAATGCATTGTACCCTACAGTCACAAAAAAAAAGTGGTTCCTGGAGTTCTCCTGGAACCACGACAGACTTGCAGGAGTTTAGTCAAGGTTGCGATTATCAATGCGTGAAGATTAAAGGGTGTGTGTGTGTGTGTGTGTGTGTGTGTGTGTGTGTGTGTGTGTGTGTGTGTGTGTGTGTGTGTGTGTTTTATACAATGGGAGGTTTTGGCCTTCAAATATTCCCTGATTAAAATTTGAATCTGTGTTATTGGGAGGCATTCTTTGCTTCAAAGTTTTCAGTCAACGTGACATACAATAAGTGTCTCGTTCACACATACAATGTGTGAATCAGAGAACATTCATTTCTTCACTTTCAGATAGTGCCACCACAGCCTAAAGCCATAAAATACACTACACTACAATACAAATCATGGACAATAAACAACTTCAACCAACAATTGAATAGGTTCAGATTCTTTCACACCCTACCAAAATAGCCCTCATAACCGGTACTCTTTTGCCCATTTCGTTTAGCCAGGGATCTGTTGTCATTCAGCGACAGTTGTGCGTGCGCTGCTGCAGCTTTGGATTCGGCGGCATTAATGGGATAATGGCGGCGTTTACAGTAATTATCGGTTATTATGGTAATTT
This sequence comes from Gadus macrocephalus, assembly GCF_031168955.1. Classification (NCBI taxonomy): domain Eukaryota; kingdom Metazoa; phylum Chordata; class Actinopteri; order Gadiformes; family Gadidae; genus Gadus; species Gadus macrocephalus. Next base: position 3,065,397 of record NC_082395.1, on the reverse strand, counting down.
AAGTAGCAGGTGTGATTCCCCGCCTGTGGCCATGAAAGGTAAGCTAGGAGGTAAGGGAAGGGGAATGGACGCGTACATACAAGATAACGTTGACCGAGTGCCCCCCACCCCCCCCTCCCCCAGGCCTGGGGAGACTCTGAAACCCAAGGCACGCCGGACAAAGACCCAGGAGGGGGGCACTGGGCTGCTCCCAGTGCCTATTCACTCCAGCAAGAGGGGCTGGGGGGGGGGGGGGGGGCAAGTGGCCTATTCAACCTGCCCTGAGAAGCACGGAGACAAGGAGGGTCTCGTTTCTTTAACCCAAAGGCCCCCCCACCCCCCGCGTGGCCCCTCCCAGCCCACGCCCTGACCTCTGTGAACTCATAAACTTGATCTGAGGAGGAACAATGTAGCACAGAGGAGACGGAGGAAGGGGGAGGAAGGGGGGAGGAAAGGGGGAGGAAGGGGGGAGGCAAGGCCAGGATTACGTCTCTGGGAAATATCTGAATGTTTGGCCGGTATAATTGGACCACAAAGTTCAAGGTTCATATTTCCTTTGCCTCAACTTCAAGGGCTCCCCCCCCCCCACCCGCCCCCCTTCCAGCCCCCCACCCCCCTTCTGCCCCCCCAGCAGCAGACCCCACCTCTGTTCAGTCCTACCAGAGCAGTTTGAGCGTGGAAGGAGGAACAGTTGTGGCAGAGGTCACCTCTGAAACACAAACCACTGTAATTCCCAAATGGATTCGGTGGACTCTTCTCAATTCCCCCCCCCCCCCCGCAGAATATATGGACTGATAATAAAATAACGAACACGAAATGACAGCTGGAAGGGCAAACGACTCTGACATTATTTTAATAAAGAAAGTCAGTGAGGGTCAATGCGAGTTTGCGTTTACGTACATTTCAGGTATCCGAAGGGTCGAGGTGGGAGACCTCTTAGTACTCTTAGATAAATTATTAATTAAATGTACTTTCTCCTTTTGTCATGAATAGAAACGACTGGAAAACATTGGTTTGCAGTATTCAAGTGTATTCATATACACACACCATGATTGTGTGCAAAGCTGTACAACGGGTGTCTGGTTTGAGCAGCATGCCTCTATAAATATGAACATAGTTCCACCTTAGACCAGCCCTTTGGCGTGGACCAATCACACCGCTTCGCTCTAGCGTCACGGCGATCCCCTGTTTGTGTTCTCCTGGCGGCCAGACCCGGCTCCGGAGCCAAGGGCCACCGGGCCAGCTCTGGTTGTCACGGTGACCTGTTGACGAGGGCCAGGGACAGCGGGGGGCCCCCGGCCAAGAGCTGCACGCGGCCGCGCAATTGGCGGGTCCTTGAGTACCAAGTACCGAGGTCAAAGGTCACGGCCTGCTGTGCGACGGGGCTGGGAAAGGGGGTGAGGGGGTCGGGGACAGGAAGGACTCACTGGGGGTGGCCTGTGGTTAAGGCGGGGAGGTTAATCAGGGGGTGGGGTGGGGGGGGGGGGGGGGGACAACAAGTGGATGTTAGCGAGGGCACGGAGGCACGGCGGCAACAATGGACGACAGGAAATCATATAAAGCTGGCATTGTTGCCGTCGAGGGTTTGTGTAGAAAGAGCCGGAACAGGGCCGAAGCAGCGCGAGAGCAGGCACCCACCGAAACGGGACTCCTGTGTGTGTGACACACACGCACACACACACACACACACACACACACACACACACACACACACAGAGACGCACACTCACACGTAGCATGCGCACACAAACACAGGCACACACACGCAGACGAGCACGAACGCACATAGGAGTACACACACAGGTCTTTGTGTCCAAAAAGGCGCGCACCCTTGCGTGCACCTTTTCTTTCGGAGGCCTGGGAGCAGGTCCTCCGTCCCGTGAAGGGAAGGAGTGTGGATCCCGCAGCTTGGCACACAGCTGTGTGTGTGTGTGTGTCACGGTTCACCAGTGGAGTGGACACCACAACGAGCAGCGAGCAGCGCAGACTCTGATGGTCCGATAAACCAACGGCTGGGGATTAATGGGGCCGCCGCAGCGAGGGAAACAGACACCGCCGACCCCCCGACCCCCCACGCTCCTCCAGATCCCATCGCCAGATTGGCTCCCGTCACTGCCAGTTGTGATGTGTGCGTGTGTGTGTGTGTGTGTGCGCGCACGTTTGTGTGTGTCTGTGAATGTGTGTGTGGGTGTATATGTGTGTGTGTGTGTGTGTGTGTGTGCGTTTGTGTGTGTCAGTGAATGTGTGTGTGTGTGTGTGTGTGTGTGTGTGTCTAGGTGTTTGTGTGTGTCTAGGTGTTTGTGTGTGAGAATGTGTGTGTGTGTGTGTGTGTGTGTGTGTGTGTGTGTGTGTGTGTGTGTGTGTGTGTGTGTGTGTGTGTGTGTGTGTGTGTGTGTGTGTGTGTGTGTGTGGGTTCTAGGAAGCAGGAAGTAAGGGAAGTGCCCGGGAGCACATGAATGCTATCACTGTGGACCAGAGGGCAGCGCGCCGGTCCTTCCCTGGGGCTTTACCCGCGCTGTTTTGTGTTCATTCTCAAACCGCGATGATTGATGGTTCCTCCTGGAAGCTCTCAGTAGGAGCGCGTTCTCCGGAGCGTTTCCCAGGAGCCACCGCAGGGACCGACGGTTTGATTTGGCGGGAGGAGTCGGGGTCTTGGGGGGGGGGGGTCTAGGAGGCTGAGGAGGACGGGAGAGATAAACGCGTGCGGGCGTGTGTGTGTGTGTGTGTGTGTGTGCGCGTGTGTGTGTGTGTGTGTGTGTGTGTGTGTGTGTGTGTGTGTTGGTCAGCGGCCACACTCTCGCGGACGGAGAGAGACACCCGCTATGATTCAAATGAGCCGTACCCCCTCCCTGAGCCGTACCCCCTCCCTGAGCCGTACCCCCTCCCTGAGCCGTACCCCCTCCCTGAGCCGTACCCCCTCCCTGAGCCGTACCCCCTCCCTGAGCCGTACCCCCTCCCTGAGCCGTACCCCCCCCCTGAGCCGTACCCCCTCCCTGAGCCGTACCCCCTCCCTGAGCCGTACCCCCTCCCTGAGCCGTACCCCCTCCCTGAGCCGTACCCCCTCCCTGAGCCGTACCCCCTCCCTGAGCCGTACCCCCTCCCTGAGCCACATCTCAGCCGCCATGTCTTCCTCCCCGATACCCTGAATCATTCATGATGCGGCCCCCGGAAGGGCCAGGGATAGGAAGTGGTGATTCTCAGAGCCACACACACACACACACACACACAAATGACTAGACATACACACACTACTAGAGACAGGCGCACACACACACACACACACACACACACACAAATGACTAGTAGACATACACACACTAGTAGAGACAGACACACACACACACACACACACACACACAAATGACTAGTAGACATAACCACACTAGTAGACAGACACACAAAAAGGATGAAATAGCGCTGGTGCCTAGAATATTCCGGGTTACGGCCGCGTTGTCACCGGTGTCTTTACTTATTTATCCATGCTTTTATTTCTCCTGGATTCTGACTGCACCAGCACTTAGTGACCTTCTCCCCCCCCCCCCCCCCCCCGCTCCCCCACCCAAATGTCCTCGCTCTTCGACCAAACCCTCACCCCCCAGCTCATCAACCCAAACCCCTTTCTCTGCTCCGTCCAGGCCTTCGAGCTCCCCCACCCAAACCCGCCCTCGCTTCTCCACCCAAACCCTCCAGCTCCCCCACCCAGACCCCCCTCTCCCCCCCCCCCCCCCCCATCGGAGGAGTAACGGCCCAGACAGCAGCTCCACTACAGCCAGGGGGATCGGAAGAAATGAAACGTAACCACACACCCCCCGCCCACAGGGGCAGAGTGGTCTGAAAGCACGCGGCTAATGCAGAGCCGACGTCTGCCCCCCTCCCACCGCCGCCCCCCCTCCCCGCAGACACACAGGTACTCACCAGGCTGCTGCAATATTTATCCTGCCGCAGCACGACGTCCCAGCGGGGGGGGGGGGGGGGGGGGGAAACAGGCAGGAGTCCCTGGCACACGCGTGCATGTGCACGCACATGCACGCACGCCCACACACAAACACAGGGACAAACATTCATACACACACACACACAGGGACAAACATTCACACACACACACACACACAGGGACCAACATTCACACACAAAAAAAAAAACTGACAATCATTCACAAACACACACAAAGGGACAAACATGCCGACAGACACACACACACACACACACACACACACAGGAGCAAACATGCATACACAAGCACGTGCACACACACACACAGGGACAAACATCCACACAAATCCCGAAGCCATGGAGAGAGAGAAACCAGGCATGGAGGATGAGACGTGCGTTAACAGCCCATTAAAAGAGGAATAAAAACGCTGGCTGGTGCTTCATTGATATGATTACGCTATCAATAAAGAACAGTTATTTTCAGGATCTTAAAAGGCTGCACTATTGCAAAGTCCGACAATCTTCTGACTATTGTGACGGAATGAAATGATGGGGAATAAATGGAACGCCTTCTCAGCGCTGTGTCTCGTACTAAGCATCACATCCCCAGATCCGTATCTCGTTTGTGGCCAGTCCAACGCTGCGATCTCGACAGCCACTTTGCAAACCCCTTCCCCAATCTCCCACCTGTCCTCTCAGACGGTAACATGATCGGGGGCCAGCACACACTATTTGTGTAGCCCTCGACGCGCGACGTGCCGGTCTGACCCACGCGTTAACCCTGAGCCCAGCATGTGGGTTAGGCCACAACACCGAGTTAATTCTGCAGCTACAAGGGGAGACATGACCCCGCTTCAGAAGACGACAGCGCTGCAGTCACGGTTACCGCACACGCTGCATCTGTATGCTCCACCAGGCTCCGTAAGGCAGCCGTGTGCGTGCGTGCGTGTTCTCAACAATGGCATACGACTTGGTATTATGAACAGCGTCACTTACCATGCAGGGTGTGTGTGCCTCTCTGTGTGTGTGTCTGTGTGTGCGTGTCTCGGTCAGTGCGTTCGTACGTGTGCACGTGTGTGTGTGTGTGTGTCTCTCTGTGCGTGCGTGTGTGTAGGTGTAGCATTCAGGGCGCGTGTGTGTGTGTTCATGTGTGTGTGTGTGTGTCTGTGTGTGTCTCTCTCTCTCTGTGTGCGTGAGGGGGCTCAGCAGCCACACTGTTTGTTTCACAGGTCATTAACTTTATGCCGCAGTCCTTAATGTTCATTATGCGGCGGCTTGCCGCCCGACGGGGGTCCCCGGCCGGCGCTCAGCGCATTCTAATCCTGAGGGGCGGGGCTCCCCTTCACTGGGGGCGGGGCTCTCTTCCGCTGGGGGCGGGGCTCCCCTCCGCTGGGGGCGGGGCTCGCTTCCGCTGGGGGCGGGGCTCGCTTCCGCTGGGGGCGGGGCTCTCCAACGCTGGGGGCGGGGCTCTCCAACACTGGGGGCGGGGCTCTCCAACACTGGGGGCGGGGCTCTCCAACACTGGGGGCGGGGCTCTCCAACGTACCCAGAGGGCCCGTGACAGTCTGTTGCCCCCACGCTTGAGAAGGGTGTGTGTGTGTGTGTGTGTGTGTGTGTGTGTGTGTGTGTGTGTCTTAGCAAACCCTCATTGTGTTATCTTAATGCGAGCCTTCGCATCACAGAGCCTTCAATTAAAGGAAAGAAACTGCGAGAATAATGCCTAGAAACACAGAGCAAACATTCAGTTTCATCCAATTAATCCAGTTTGGACGGATGAGCGTTGATAAGAACACTAAGCTCTCCCTTTGATCAGAAAACAGAGAAAGTTAACTTCCTGGCTGTTAAGTTAACAGACTTCCACAGTTTCCGATGGGGGATTGATAAGCCCGTCCTTGAGGGTCCCACAACCTGTTCCTGAGACGATTCATTAACCCAATTAACACATTAAAACAAACCTCATTCAAGTCTACATGAATGGCTGCAAGGGACCGAAAGCAACGTCAGGCGTCCTTCTGAACACAGACCAACTGGTATTATCCCATGTTGTGACAACTTAAAGCGTCTCTGGAGGCGACTCTGCCAACCTTCCTCCCACAGACCCCGGTGCGGACGTCGCAGAGGGACCAACGCTCGGAGACACGGCCCCAGTGAACCGTCACGCCGCCCGGCTCTCTGATGAGAGGTGACGCCGCCAACCGCCGCCCCGGCCTACCCCCCCCCCCCCCCCTACCCCAGCCCCCAGAGTCAGACCTGAGGGTCAGAGGTCACCGCACAATCAGTGACACGGACAGGTAGCAGACGACCGCGCTGAGCCCTCGGTGGGTGGGTGGGGGGGCGATCGACCGAACACAATCACCCCCCCCCCCCATTGCCTCTCAGCTACCTCCCAGAACTACTCCATACTATGTGAACGCCTCCCCTCCACCCTCTATTCTCGAGCAGCTCCTTTGAAGCGAGTAACAACAGCGGGATTAGCTGAGAGGGGGCGGGGCTAGAGGAGGAGGGGGCGGGGCTGGAGGAAGAGGGGCGGAGCTGGAGGAAGAGGGGCGGAGCTGGGTAAGGAGGGCCGGTTTGATGTTCTCGAAAAATTCAACTAAGCGTGATGAAAAAGGGGAAAAAAACACTGGAATGAGCAACAGTGAGAGATTGTGAGGAAAGGGATGAGAGAAGCAGGGGTGAACTCCTATATAGGTAGCACAAAGCATAGTCGGTTGTGTATCAAAGAGCCACCTCGAACCTCCGAGAGAGCACAGTGTCGTGGGTTCAAGCCCCAGACACTCCTGCCCTCCAGAGTGCGACCTTGTCCTTCTCGCGGCCTCTCACTCCTGAATGTGGACCTCTGTGATCTTATTGTCAGTGGTATCGCTGTCTGAAAGGGAGGGAGATGCATCCACTGCGCTTCGATTCAAGGTAATTCATCTGACGTCCACGGTAGAGGATGAGCCCGGTGCGTCTTTGCAATAGGAGACGGTCGTCTGTGGGCTGCGAGGTAGCAGAGGAAGAGCTGCCATTTCTGTTCCTGTTTGTTCGTGGACACACGCGGGCAATGGTGCGCGCACACACAAGCAGGAGTGCGAGTCCAGGTGTGTTTGTGCGTTAACACCGTAACCGCTGTGACATAGTGAACTGACCCAGAGGGAAAAGAGGGCGTCTGTGTGTCTATGTGTGTATGTGTGTGTGTGTGTCTGTGGAGCATGACAAGTCAGCTGTCACCCTGCACTCCCATAAAAAAAAAAACGACCAGAGTCAAACTTCCGTCTTCAGTGGCTGCACTATATATATATATATATAAATATTTTTCTTCTGTCTCAGTCAGCATTTTTCCACTCAGTACGCGTTTGCTCGGGGAGATGGTGTGTGTGTGTGTGTGTGTGTGTGTGTGTGTGTGTGTGTGTGTGTGTGTGTGTGTGTGTGTGTGTGTGTGTGTGTGTGTGTGTGTGTGTGTGTGTGTGTGTGTGTGTGTGTGTGTGTGTGTGTGTGTGTGTGTGTGTGTGTGTGTGTGCGCGCGTCGAGAGAGGAGGCAGGCTACATGAACGATGCGCCAAAGAGCCACAAAGGAGAGGAGTGAGAGGGGGAGGGGAGGACCCCTATTAAACGGTCGCTCTCTCTCAGACGTACTGGGGGCTCACCTTGGGCTGGGGGTTGAGGCGTGGGGGTCGGGGACGTGAGGCCGGAGGGGTGAAGTGGGGTCCGGGATGTGAATGGGGGTCTTAGAGCGGGGGTCCAGGGGGAGGGGGAGGAGCGGGAGCCCGCTTTGCGGAGGGTGTGCCATGTGTGCTTATAGTTTTAGGGATGGCAAAAGGCAGTTTTGCCATCCCTAATACATGGAAGTTACATTGTGCACGTGATTGTGAGGGGACTACATTGGGGTGTGTGTGTGTGTGTGTGTGTGTGTGTGTGTGTGTGTGTGTGTGTGTGTGTGTGTGTGTGTGTGTGTGTGTGTGTGTGTGTGTGTGTGTGTGTGTGTGTGTGTGTGTGTGTGTGTGTGTGTGTGTGTGCCTGCAGCCAGTCGTTCAGCAGTAAGCAGTCAGTGAACCATGCACGCTGAGAGACCAGGGGGGCTGATAAGAGTTTAAATCGAAACCCGTACCCCTGTTCTGACTTGACTGCCCTCCAAACACACAAACACACACACACACACACCAATGTAGTCCCATTGTAGGCAAAACAGAAGTAAAACAATAAAAAGGAAAGATCCCTTTGGTTTGTGGTTTATCCTGAACTAACCTTTCCAAGTGTAAGGGAATAATTCACTGCGTGATGATCTAGAATGTCTTACTGGGGATTGATGGCTAAGGCAAGGAGTCTGCGAGACGCTACTTTATCAACGCACCAATCCTAGCACTGAAAAAGTGTGTGTGCGTATGTGTGTGTATCTCTGTGTGAGTCTGTCTGTGTGTGTGTGTGTGTGTGTGTGTGGGTGTATGTGATTGGCAATGGGCCAACGCAAGCTCGCCACAACGGACTAAAGGTGACGTAGGAAAGAGTTGGTTTTGGCCGACGAAGTGGTGGCCGCAAATATCAGACTTCTCGGACACGGGATCACAAATCTTTGTTTTTTGTTGAAACAAGTTCCAACGCGGCTTGGCAAAAACCTAAAAGAACTGGCGTTTCACAGCCGCGTTGTTGGGATTATAACTGCTTACTTATTTGAGGAAGGCACTGCCTTGCTCCCCGCTTCACTCCACTTCACTGCCTGGGAGTGAAAGGGTTTTTGTGGGTGCTGCTGGGTGCGTATTGTATTGTTTGGAAACACTTGAGCGTTATTATAAGATAGAGAGGCCAACCCACTATTGTAGCGAACCAGGCTGTCCCTGACAAAAGAACGCACACCAGGAAGACGCGCACACGCGCGCACACACACACACACACACACACACACACACACACACACACACACACACACACACACACACACAGGGGTAGTGATATCAGGCTGGGTGACCTTTAGGAATGAAAAATGAATACATGAATAAAGCTTCATTTGTGTAAATGACAAATCTGCATTCATAACCGCTGGCCCCCTAAGGAGAGTTTCAGGGAGTGAAATGAACACAGTCCAATTGAATCGATTTCTGTGAAGGAATAAGGTTAACTTCCATACATGACGCCAACGTGTGTGTGTGTGTGTGTGTGCGCGAGTGCGTGTGTGTGTGTGCGTGTCAGATGGTTTGACAAAAAAATTTGCTAAATCCTTGAACGCAAACTGTGACCCGTATCCATGGAGACAATGGCAGAAGGCAGTGCACTGCCGCAACATGACCGTAGATTGAGAACTGATTATTTGCAAAATAATAAAATAATAAATATAATCAAGGAACATTGGGGTAGCTTAATGTTTTCAGGATTTCAGAAAACCCTGAACGATAGGATGTTACGGGCTAGACAATGATTGGAAATCTGAGCAATCCCATTGGTACCAGCATCCACCTCTCTCCTGCTATGATTGGCCTATGAGTTAAGAAGGTAGAGTTAAGGTCGAAGTCATGGCTCACATTCGCAACACTTCCTCATCAATACTGAAATAAAAAGCTCTGACGGCAATACTGTTACAACGCAATCATATGCCAACGTTGGATATCGCTTCCAATTCCCCTTTTATCAACCAATTAAATCTAGGACACAAACACATTGTGGACTATAGATGCGGCTTTGGGCTGAGGTCACGACCCGTATTCAGATAACAGGTAATTCCAGAGATAAGAGAGGGGCAATAAGAGAGGGGAGAAGAGTGAGAGGGAGAAGCAGAGAGAAAGTAAGGGAGGGAGAAGCAGAGAGAGAGAGAGAAGCAGAGAGAGAGAGAGAGAGAGAGAGGCAGAGAGAGAGAAGCAGAGAGAGAGAAGCAGAGAGAGAGAGAGAGAGCGAGAGCGAGAGCGAGAGCGAGAGCGAGAGCGAGAGAGCGAGAGCGAGAAGCAGAGAGAGAAGCAGAGAGAGCGAGAGCGAGAAGCAGAGAGAGCGAGAGCGAGAGCGAGAGCGAGAGCGAGAGAAAAATAGACGGAAAGAATAAGAGAGAGAAGGAAAGGAAGAAGAAGAGAGCAAGAAAAAGAGAGAAGCGGAGAACAAAGGGAAGCCGAGAGCGAGCAAGCGCCCGAGAAAACCATTATTTTGCTCTGCTCAGAATCAGTCAGCACAGCTTATCAGAGTTGTGTGTGTGTGCGTGTGCGTGTCTGTGGTCGGAATGCCTCGCGAGGTATCTGGGTTCCATCTCCCCGTCCTCCTGCATCAGTGTTGCTGCACGTACGCATGTGGGCCTGAACCCTACAGAGAACGGAGACCTTAAAGTATGTGCTCTGTGCTCCGTCTGTCATTAAAGAGACCCCCCCCTCACCTCCCCCCCCCCCCCCCCCTCACCTTCCCCCCATTCCAAAACCTTTTCGCAGAAAACTTTTCAAACCAACCTCCGTAGGCCGTGAACACCGAAGCACAGTTTCGAGAAAGAAAGGGTTCCCACCAAAACAACAACAACAATAACGACC
>NC_082395.1:3047509-3050009 GCF_031168955.1 Gadus macrocephalus | reverse complement strand
ATCGATTACGGAATGTTAAGTGAAAGGGGCAATATGAAGGTGAGGCGAGATAATCTCTTTATGGTCGGAGAAAGCACGGTATTAAAGAATAAAATAAAGGAAAATAACATCTACTGGCTGGAAGCTGACTGTAATTAAATTCCGACACATTCATCTAAGGTGTGTGTGTGTGTGTGTGTGTGTGTGTGTGTGTGTGTGTGTGTGTGTGTGTGTGTGTGTGTGTGTGTGTGTGTGTGTGTGTGTGTGTGTGCTAATGCTGCGACTAAAAGAATCATGAGTCCCCGGTCTATAGGTTTCATTGACGCTGCTCTGAATTAGCTTGTTGCGGTCTCGCCATCATAAATTTCAGTCTAACCCTATAAGATAGCTCCATCTCACAGTCCCCCAGCAACCCTTAACTAGATCACACACACACTTTACAGCCAAACTGAATCATCCTGTGCAGCTCGGGAACATGGTATTCGGAAAAGGTGGTGGAAACATAATTACCGCCAGCAAACCCTGGGCTCCACGGCTCTGCCGGGAGTTAGGGCTGCCTTTTCACTTGATTAATTATTTTTGCAGGTTTTTATTTCTGCCTTCCACATCTGTCTCTGGCAAACAGAGCGGGATGCGGTGATGAGTTCTTCCTGGCTGCTCGACGTTTCCCCCACCCGCGCACACTCACAGGTACACGTAGATGTGCACACACACACACACACACACACACACACACACACACACACACACACACACACACACACACACACACACACACACACACACACACACACACACACACACACACACACACACACACACACACACGGCCCGATGTGGAAGTAACTATGCAGAAAATAAAGCCTGTGTATGTTGATCCCGGGGAACAAGGGAAGCTTGTTACTTCAGCTTTTATGAAATGTAAAAATCATGATTTAAAAATGATCTGTCCCTACATGGCCTCACAGACCACAGTCGCACAAAAGCACACAATGCAAGTGTATCTATACACAATCTGGGTCAATCATATTTCTCATATTTTCTGTCTAATTTGTAAATTAGAAAAGATGAGTTTTGATATAAATCTTCCACGAAGAGATTGAAACCTCCCATAAATATATTTGAATTTACTGAATTTATATTATATTTTGGGATTGTAATAATTGTTCACTTTATTATTGCATGACTTTTCAGCAAGGTAGAAATATATATTTGGGATGATTCTGCTAGGAATTCAATGCATTTACAAAACACACATACAGTCTACTGTGTGTAGACAAGCTGGCTTCTTTTGGGAATTTTAATATTTCAACTCGGCCTAAATTATTGATTCTTATTGAAGAAAGTCTCATTGACAGAGTGTCATCCATAACCTTGATGAACAAAAAACCTGGGCTGATACATATTCATGGATCCTCATTTACCGCTGAATATTTGGAGGTAAAAGCTCAACAAACTAACTCAATATAATACTATCCTTTTTCAGGAAAGGCACGAATACAAACCGTGGAGAATCAACAGAGGTTTGCACGGTAGAAAAATCGACAGGAGAGAAAATACACTACAGAATCGACAGACCGTGACCAAAACAAAACCCTCCATCCCTTAATAATCCATGGATAAACTTGTAGACGGACGTGCTCTCATTGGAGCTCACTGCGTCGTCTGCCCGTGAGCCCTGCTCTTAGACCCCCCTGCCCGCCCCGTCCTTGTTAATCAGTGGCTGGTGTACAGGTGTCAGCAGAAGTGCTGACGGGGGGCTGGCAGGCCGGGACCCTCCCGAGACGGCAGCGTGATGGACTGCCGGGGCTGGGGCCCGTGTACGTGCCTGCAGAGTAGCCGGCCCCAGATGTATCTAAGCATGTGTGTTTGTCTGCATGTGTGCGTGCAAGTGGTGCGTGTGTGCGTCTACAAGTGGTTGTGTGCGTGCGTCTGTGTGTTTGTGCGCGTGCGTGCGTACGTGTGTGTGTGTCTACTTGTGTGTGTGTGTGTGTGTGCGCGCATCTACGTGCATGTGTGTTTTTGTGCATCTATGTGTGTCCATGTGTGTGTCCACCCGAGTGTGTGTCTATGTGTGTGTATGTGCATGTGTATGTGCATGTGTATCTATGTCTCTGTGTGGGTATGTGCTCTCCAGCGTGCGTGTGTCTATATGTGGGTGTGTGTGTGTCAGCGTGAGTGTGTGTCTGGGTGTGTCTGTGTGTGGTGACACCGGGGTTCAACATATCTATCAGACCAGCATAGCGGCAGGGAAACTAAAGAGCAGAGCCATCGGCTCCCTGACCCCCGGAGGTCTGTCCGGAGTCAACTCAGCACCTCGGGGAGACACAAAGCTGCCACCCACGGCTCAAGGGCCGGGACCAGGGGTCAGAGGTTAACTGGGCCAGAGTGTTAGGTCAGGGGTTAAACTGGACACTTGAGCACAGCAGTTGGGAGGGGGGAGGGGGGAGGGGGGAGGGGCGTTAGGGGTGGGTGGGGTTTGGAGGGAGGCTATGCATACTCCGGTCAACAGCAACGCACG
>NC_082395.1:2971317-3047409 GCF_031168955.1 Gadus macrocephalus | reverse complement strand
AGACAAATGTGTGTGTGTTTGTGTGTGTGTGTATGTGTTCAAAATATTTTGGTGTGTGTGTGTTTAAGACAAATGTATGTATTTGTGTGTGTGTGTGTGCGTTGTGTTTGTGTGTGCGTGTTTAAGACGATTGCGCGTCAGTGTGAGTGTGTGTATTTGTCTGTATACGTGTGTGTGTTCAAAACATTTGTGTCTGTGTATGTTTAAAACGTGTGTGTGTGTGTGTGTGTGTGTGTGTGTGTGTGGTGTGTGTGTGTGTGTGTGTTGATGTGTGTGTGTTTAAACACATGGATGTGTGTGCATGCCCGTGTGTGTGTACAGTACCAGAGCTGTAAGCGGCTGTACTAATACACACTGCGTACGGTCGTCAGGGGCTGGGGATGATTATGCCGGTAAATAGGGCTTTCAGCAGACCCCCCCCCCCCCCTCACCTGTCAGAAGTGGAGTCCGTGGCATAAACTATGCTGATAGAACTCCACAGGGGACGCACAACACCCCGCCCACTGATGGGCTCCCCGCTCAAACTGGCTGCTGCTGCTGCTGCTGCTGGGAAGAAAATGGCCGACATGATTTGATTGGCAAGCGAACTGAAACTAGCAACTATAGCAACGGCTAGCGTTGTTAAAAACAAACCGTTTTTTTTATGGATGGACCGTTTTTCGAAAATGTATTTTATTTTGAAGAGAGGTAATTTGGTTGTATGTTGTGCTAGCATCATGTGGTTTTATAAAACGTCAGTGGTTTGGTTGTGGATAGGGGCCCTCAGCCTCTTCTAGGGGCCTCGATGGATATGGTCATGTGATCAGCTTGATAGACATTGCGTCATGGCCACATCGACCCTTTTGTTATTGGTGAATTGTAACACTTTGCTCTTTTTTACTCCTCATTCTCTTTCGTCCGTGATCACATAATGACATTTCGTAGAGAACACAGACCACTGTGCAATACTCACGCTGCATTTACTAGGATTTGATGGATGATGTCAATGTTAAATCGAAACGGCTTCCATTTTAATCCACCTTGTCTTTTGTTATGACATCAATGAGACTCGCGCTGCATGCCAATAAAACGAGTTGACAGGTGAATCGTAGCTCACTGGGCCTCTGAGTGAAGGGGGCGGGAACGAAGAACATCTGTTAGAAGGTGCTATGTCGCCATCTGCTGGCCGTTCATTATAATTGCAGAAGGTCTCAAAAACATGCTGCCAGTGGTTGTTTTCTTGATTCATGAATGAATCGATTGAAAGTTGAAATAAAGTAATTAAAAAACGAAATAACTCGTAAAGAATTTACAATAACATGAAAACCAGTACGTTTCAAAACGATGTGGGCCTATAGGCCTATAGGCTACTTATTGTTGTGCTGAGTCCCCCTGACAGCAGATAAACATCTGAAATCATGTCAATTGAATTTCATTTTATTTATGATAGGTGATTTTATTGTATATGTAGGTCTTAATTGTTAATGTCAGCCTTTAGTTGCACAGTAGCTGAATGGAGGAATGAGGAAGTATCCTTAAATCTAAACAGCTTTCCCCTTAGCTCAAGAAACAGATATATGGGAGCTTTGATGTTTTAAACTCTTTTAAATGTATACAATGAATGTAGATAATGGATGCTTCCCTTTTGGCATACAGCTATACAGCATTGATTTAACATTAAAACATTGTTATTACAACCATTGATTTTTTTGTCAGTATTGAAACAGCCATATCGATTCCATGTTGATTCAGAGCTCTGAGGTCAACAAACAGCAACGTTGATTCAACATTGATATTGAGCCATTCAAGAACATTGATCCAATATTATTGTTTAGTCAGATTTTCAACATTGAACATCTTAAGTCCAATCACATTATTGTGAGAACATGGTTTATAAATGGTTGGTTTCAAGTAGCCTCTATAAAAAAAAATAATAATAATAAAAAAGATTTCAACCCTCTTAGAGAAGCATTCAAGTATTGCCTCATTATGTTAGAATAGTGATAGGTATACTCATGTGTCGATTTTAAATAGGCCTACATATCTCATTTTTTTCAGGACACGTTAGAAAAAGTATAACGATACAATAATTACAGGAAAAAAAGAGTTTGTGGTTTCTACTTTGCCATAAATGGCTTACCTTCAACAATAAATTATGTAATAATTTGTGGACTGAATTCACCCTATTGTTTCTATGGGGAAGAAAGTTGGAGGCTTCTGCGCATGTCTAAACATTGGCCAAAACGCGTGTGTGTGTGTGTGTGTGTGTGTGTGTGTGTGTGTGTGTGTGTGTGTGTGTGTGTGTGTGTGTGTGTGTGTGTGTGTGTGTGAAATCCCCTGCTGTGACTATCCTGCCCCCTAGTGGTAGAATAGTGGTGGTAAAAATAGTTGGAAAAAAAACAGTGCTCAACTGAGAAAGGCTCCACTGATGTCATTGTTATGACAGACAATAACAGCCTTATCATCAAACTATGTATCTTCAAAGAACTTTGAGTTAAGACAGATTTCACGTTCACAATCAGGGCAATGAGCTTAACAAATTATTTTCCCGACAGAGAATAAAGTGATCCATCCAGATCCGATATATTGAACTGCATATCGAACCATAATTGCA
Source organism: Gadus macrocephalus (assembly GCF_031168955.1). Classification (NCBI taxonomy): domain Eukaryota; kingdom Metazoa; phylum Chordata; class Actinopteri; order Gadiformes; family Gadidae; genus Gadus; species Gadus macrocephalus. The sequence goes on along the minus strand of NC_082395.1, from coordinate 3,044,816 downwards.
GTTAGGATGAACGTACCCCTTTAAATATTCAAAAACGTCAACGCTACTGTCTGTCTGAAGGGAAGGAGTGAAGTCTGTGCCCTGGCATGCTGTGCCTTGGTCGTCGGCGGGTCGAAACCCGAGAGCAGCCCTTGAGCAAGGGGAGCAGGCAGCGCATATTTTATCCATGCAGGATCACGTACACAGCAGTCACTTTCAAACTTGAGACGCTCCTTCCATCACAGTGACCGGAGCCCCCCTGGGCTCGGGAGGATGAGGAGACAACGTTGAGACGCGGCATTATCTTTTGGTTGAATACGAGGTTACAAAAGGCATTTCGTTTTTGTTTTTGAGTCATGCATATTTTATTTATAGCCGCCTTATAAATAGCTTCTCAATTCAAGATTTGCTTTCATCGCGACCTCCTGCAAGGACTTCAAGGTATCCCATCTTACGATATTATAATAGATATTATCTAGAATTCGCTTTAATGGAAAAAGGCGTGTATAATTGAGTTCCATGGATGTCTGCTCTCCAATAATGACGTTGCACTACTGCAGCCTGAGCCATGGTGCGCATCGTGTTCGCATCCTGCGTCCTGTTGTTTTCAAACTACGCAGCTGAGCCTGCCGCTCATTTCCGGCCCGAGAAGCGTCTGCTGTGTTAATGGGTTAGGTCACTTATTTTAACAGCACACGTCAAGCAAGGAGGGAGCACCGTGCCATGTTTTATCAACATTTCCCAAAGATTTTTTCTTTTTTAATTGACAGAAATAGTCTATCCATTTATTTATTATAATAATGAAACGAGGCTGCTTGATATCAAATGACATCAGGCATCAACATCATGTCGACACCTAGACATACCTGATGGGTCTACAATCCACTTACACTGTAACGTTTGTTTCACAGATGCTGAAAATGGTTGTCTCTAGCGTCCTCTTCTGTTTTGCCCTGTGGACCGTGGCTGTGATTGGGTCTGGACCCAGCTGCCCGGTGCTCTGCATCTGCTCCGACAAAGAGGAACACCACCTGGCCCAGTGCACCTTCAAAGACCTCACCAGGACCCCAATCGACCTGCCTCCCAACGTCACCATCCTGAACCTCTCCAACAACCGACTCGGCGTCATCGCGGCGGGTAGCTTCGACCGTGTGACCGCAGTGACGTCGCTGTGGATCGCTCAGAACACGATCGTTTCCATCGAAGCGGGCAGCCTGGCTCCCTTGATCCACCTGCACAACTTTGACGTCAGCCACAACCAACTGGTGGATTTCCCTTGGGAGGACCTCCGGAAGCTGCCGGCCCTGCAGATGCTGAAGATGAACCACAACCGGTTGGTCACACTGCCGAGGGACGCCTTCGTCAACCTCAACGACCTGGAGTCCCTCCGTCTCAACAACAACCAGTTCATCACCGTAGCCCAAGGGACGTTCGACGGCTTGACGTCCGTATCCCACCTGCAGCTCTACAACAACCCCTTCACGTGTGACTGTTCCGTCGACTGGCTCCGAGACTGGATCCTGACCCACACCGTCACGGTGCCCGAGCCGAGTCTCATTGTTTGTGACAATCCACAACAACTGAAAGGAGTGCTCCTGGTGCAAGCGCCTCGATCTCAGTGCACGGGCCCCGACGTTATCGTGACAGCTGAACCAAGTATCGATCATACAGATCTCTACGAGGACACCTCGCTGATCTTAACCTGCGAGTTAAGAGGAAACCCAGAGCCTGCGATCGTGTGGCGGATACAAAGCAAGCGCCAAAGGGAAACGATCCTTGTGACACCCGGAGACGACGACTCAGCAGAATCCACAGGGGACTCCTCGATTGCAGACAAACCGTTCAAGGTCTTCGGTAACGGAACCCTGGTGATGTTCCACATCAGCGCAAAAGACAGCGGAAACTACAGCTGTTCGGCCACTAACGCGTTCGGCACGGCCGAGGACACCGTGGCCATAGAGGTCAGGACTCTACCGAAACCCACACCCACTGAGAAAGGGGTCCGAACCTACATCCCCACCAAGACCCACCAAGTCGTGACGGTGACCTCCGTCTCCTCTGCCCCCTCCCCTCCTCCAGCCGGGGAGGGACCAGACACAACCAACGACACACCCACGCCTCCGTCCCCGCCGCCTGCACCTCCTCCGCCCGACCCGAACCCCGGGGCCGACAAGCAGACCTCCGCCCACGACAGCAAGTGCGGCCTGACGTCCAAGACGAGATACGTCTCCAACCACGGCTTCAACGGCACCCTGGAGGACGTCAAGGAGTACACCTTTGACTTTGGCGTCATCGCCCTGAGCGTCTCCGAGACCGAGGCCAGGGTGCGACTCAACCCCCTCCTGGTGGCCAGGGCGAGGAGCCGCACCGGGGAGGAGGGGCTGTACCTGTGCCTCTCCGCCGACCCGGAGAACCCGGCCATGCAGTGGTCCGGGATCGAGGCGGGCGTCAACACCTACGTGTTCGCCGACCTCCGCCCGGCCACCAACTACTCCCTGTGCTTCACCTACACGGGGCGGGACTGCGACGTGCAGGTGGTGTTCTCCACGCGGAGGCAGGCGGCCAACCTGCTGATCATCGTGTCCGTCTGCATGGTGCTGCTGACGGTGTCCACCGTGCCCCTGTTGGTCGCTACGTGCTACCACCTGGTGCTCAAGTACCGCGGGAAGACCTACAAGCTGATCCTGAAGGCCCGGGACCAGTACCAGGTGGAGACGAACCTGGGGGGCCATTTCCACCTGCACGCCCCCTACCCCTCGGAGTCCCGCAGGAAAATCAACGGCAGCGAGCTGGAGGAGGAGATGGGGAAGCTGGGAGGACGACGAGGACGGGAGGAGGACGACGAGGACGAGGGGAGCCAGGTCACCGAGTCCTTCTCCATGTCCAGAGCTCATACCGGCGACTGCGAGGCCAGCTCCGAGTACAGCGACCGGCTGCCCCTCGGAGCCGAGGCCGTCAACATCACGAGCGACTACAGATATCCCTCTCTCTGATTGGCCGCTGTGGTGTATGTGTCGCGGTGCCCGTGGTCGTGCTTTGACCCGCCCATAGTGGTTTATATACTTCCTGAGGGAAATCTCTAATATGCTCGTTAGCCGGTTGTAGAGGCAATGCCGGACGTATTAGCTCTTTATATCGTTATCAGAATCCAGCCGTATTTAAAACACAGTGTGGTTGGATGCTTTCGTTCCTGTAATAACTGTGTATGTTAGGTGAAGGTAGTTGTGTTTTCTCCTAGAGTTGGGGAGACCAAATTTAAATTCAGTCTCCCCAACTCATACAACATACAACAACTGAAAATGTATTATAATCAGCATATCGAAATGCATTCAGAAATGTACACATTACTTACATTAGTTGGACAGCATATCTACTAACCCAAAGCATATATCTTAACCCAAAGCAAATCTCCTGCCTAGTTTTGCCAACACAGTATCCCTGTAGAAGCTGTAGGCCAGTCGGCTAATGCTAGCAATATCGACGTCCTGTGTTTTTGGGTAAACAATGAGATCACATTCCAAAGGTGTTGGAGCCTTTCTATGTCAGTCTTCCTTGTATCGCCCCCCCCCCCCCCCCACTAACCTCCAACACCTGCCCCTGAGCTACTGGCAGGCCCACCTGGACCAAAACGTCTAACCACCTCTGCAGTAGATCTGAGGAGCACTGAGGAGACCTGGTGTTCCTCCTCAGTGCGTCAGATCCCACCATCACTAACAGCGGTAACAATTATTAACAGTGTCGATGCCGCCTGTGTTTTTCCCCGTGGTTTGATCCTTGTGCTGACCGTCTCTCCCTCCTGTCATCCAGATAACCAGCCTTTACCGCCCTGCCTGCCTCCATTGCCTTGTTGCCTTGTTGCCCCAGCCTGGTTCTCGAGCCTGATTCCCCTTCTCCATCTCCGGATGGACCCCCACCCAGAAGAACCCCAACCTTTCCCCCCCCCGTTCCCCTGACCCTCAGCTGTCTCTGCTTGAACCACCGTCGGCAATAAACTCTTTCTGAGTGTTTGCTGCGTTTGGGTCTGCCTGTTACCTCATCGTAACATTATGAGTTTCGTACACTAACGATCCACTATATTTGTTACCCATAGACTCGTTACCCATATGTGCCTGAGTTAATAAAGTTTTGACCAATTTAAAGCGGGTAGGCAATCTATTTTCAATCTGATTCATCTCCCTCCCCCATTTTGTCTAAACTAGTGTAAAAAAACACACACACACACACACACATTTTATGCATAAATATATGTATATTGATATATATGTATGTATTATTGTTTTTATTAGATAATATTTATAACATAAATCCAGATGACAAACATGCTATGGTTTTATTAAGATAATCTCAAAACATAAATATGTAACAAGGAGAACCTCACGACCCCTTGTGTTTATTGATTTCTGCATGTCTTAGTCCAACTGGCCTCTTGAATGATTGTCATACATATAAGGGTTGTTTGAATCGCGAACACAGCGTAGTTAATCAGTAAGAACGTCACACACATCCTCATTCGAGTCTCGTTGCTGTTCTACTTCTGCTAAATCTCGGTCACCCCGCGGCGGGCCTGTCCCGTTTCCCTCCTGCTCTGACCCGGTTGCGTCGTAGCATCGTTAGCTCGCCGGGGCCTCTACCTCCAGCTCCCCTGCCTCTGAGGCCCCCGGCCCGGGGCTAGTCTCCCGGGTGCCGCCCGCTCTGACGGAGCCCCGTCGCAGGGCGCCGTTCAGGCCGGCCTCGGCGGACGACGCCTGCACCTGGAAGTGCTTCCTGGAGCCCAGCAGGGAGGCGTTGTTGACCAGCGTGTACAGGAGCTGCCAGCGCACGCACAACCTCTTCCGCTGGGCCGCCGGGGCCAGCCGGTTTGGCTGCACCCTCTGGATCCCTGAGGGGAACCCCCCCCCGCGCGGAGACGCAGCGGTCAATGGTGGGGAGGACGGAAGTGTGTGTGTGTGTGTCTTAGTTGGTTTTACACCTAAATGGCAATTCATTCTTTAATCAATTCATTTGAGTCAGTAAGGGAACACATTCATTACAGTGAGATATATTACGTGATTTAGGGGTTAAACATCTTGCAGAACAATAACTGCAGGTCAGCTGTTGACATTGGGTATCGAACCCGGAACATTTTGGCTGGGAGTCAGACACCCTGACCGTGTCACTATTATTATCACTAAAGATGCACATCATTCATGCAGCGTGGAACAACAAGCTTCATGGATAACACTGGTTGGTGTGTGTGTGTGTGTGTGTGTGGGGTAAGGGTGATATACTCTACTTAAGATGCGTGTGTGTCTCCGATGCCTACCTTCCTCTGCGTCGCGTATCTTCTTCGCCGCTCCCCCCTTCAGGATCTGGATGTCCAGCAGCAGTCCGCAGAAGGCCTTGAGCACCGGGTGGGACTGGTTCACCTCCACCTTCAGGAAGTGGGCGTAGTAGCGGTACGCTGAGGGGGGGGGGGGGGGGGGGGGGAGTTTACGTTTAAAAGAGTTAAAGGTCCCATGACATGCCACGGGGTGAGAGTGGGATTAGCCTTACAAGCCGTTCTGAAAATCGGCCCCTTATAACATCACATGTGGGCGTGTCGACCTAGATCTGTGCTGGATTGATCAGTCTACCAGCCTACCCCGTGGACTGTAGCAAACATTGCTCATCTCTCCGTCACACATCTAGGTGGACACACCACTTGTGATGTCACGAGGGGCCGATTTTCTAAACGGCTTGTAAGGCTAATCACACTCACACCTGGTGGCATGCCATGGGACCTTTAAGGACGATGAAGGGCTCTTGTTGACAAGAGCGTTGCAGAACATTCCCGAAATGCATTTTAATACACACATGACGTTTAAACATGCATGTATGTACGTGTGCTTGTAAATTTAAATTGTTTGCTTAGATTGTATGCTAACACCAGTAGGACAATAATGCACAGTATTTTAGTATCATTCCAGTAGTGGTTTTGAAGTAACTGTCTGTGTGTGCAGCTTGTGTCACTTGACATCTTATACATTTTATTAAACGGATTCTTCCAGGTCTTGATTCTGATTGGCTCCTGCTGTTGTAAAATACACACACCTGTAACCAAATCATTATTCTTTTTAAAGAGACGCCAATCTGGAAGTATGCTCACCTGTGTTGCCTGGCAATTATTTTATTAAACTTTAGTGCTTGGCGAAACGATTATTGATGATTTATTGTTCTCAATAAATGATTGCATTTTATGTCGCTGTGTGTGTTCATTTGGTGAAATCTCACTCGGAAGTCTCCAGAAACGCTTTGTGTCGTGTACAACAGCACTCTGTCGCTGTTCTCAGATCTCAGTGAACCAGGGCCTTCGGTGGCTCATGGCTGAAACACACACCTGGGTCGTAGGACTCTGCGCTGCGGTGGAGCAGGCTGATGTCAATGCGTCCCAGGTGGAGGATGTTGTACAGGGCGGTGATCACCATCCTCCATATCCCCACCACCAGGCCCACCGCCGTGTTGAGCAGGTACAGCATGTAGGTGAGCAGGAACAGACTGCCCCTGGAGACCGCAGAACACACAGGTTTGTTTTTATGATGGTTAGAAAAGGCTTGTTTTCGTCTAGTTTATTATATTTCACTCAGAGCACTAAAGCATGCTCGTGTGAGCAATGAAGGCTTCACCCTCAAACACTTCATCTTAAATCTCTTTTTCTCTTTCTTTTCTATAAAATACCTGTTGTTCAAATCGGTGGTGCCTCCATCCTTCTTGATAAAAGCAAAGTGAGCTGCTACATGTTGGATTGCTGTCACCACAACCAGTGTGACCCAGGCAGGCCTGGAAAAGAAGCACACGGCAGTCTCTAACGTGGTCAGCACTCATTCATGGAAGAAAGTAGAAACAGTAAAGTCCCATCCTGTGCAGACCCACCACGCTTTAGCAGAGATCTGGAACAGGATGAGGTTCCGGCCGTAAAAGACGGGGACGATGATGAGGAAGACCAGGAACAGGAAACAGATGAAGAACACCAGCGTCTGGATCACCATCCCTGCCCACACAGAACCCACGAGCAAATAACCCATCGTTATTCCAGGGATTCTTCTTCTTATTTTAATTTTGATAGTCGACCGCCCATATCTCTGTGGTGGAATGGTAAAAAGTTTTCAAATTTGTCCACAATGTACAGTATACAGGAAGAGCATGTGTCCAAAACGTCGGGGACCATTTGGCCCATAGGGGGCACTATAATTATTATTAATTATTATTTTTTATTATTATTATTAAAGACCCATGGATCATTTGAGTGTAGGTTGTGCAGGTTGGGTCTGATATCGGTTCTTGTTAACCCTCACCGATGCTGACGATTGCAGCGTGGTATCCTGTCAGGCCCATCCAGCACACAACCCCAGGCTTGGATGGACGGATGGTCTTCTGGCAGCTATAAACGCTGTAAATGTCTCCCCGGTATAAGCCTCTGAGGTTTGCCCTGTAAACAGAGAGCCCGCGTTTATACAGTATCAGCCTAACACAAACATTGGCAAGTGTGGCATGTGGCTCAGGAGGTAGCCAAAAAATGGCCTAGGAGTCCCGCCAATGAAATTGGTGGAATATTGAGCAAGGCACGAGTTGTCACTCACCTGTTTAGGACCATAGACCTCATCAGCATCGCCAGACTGACCATACAAGCGAGGGTCATGGCACACAGGTAGCACACTGCCAGAAACCAACGCAGAGAAAGGCACAGGTTATTTGTTTCTCACAGTGTATCATGTTGAGGGCAGCGTCTTTCACCCCAGCTTCACCCACCCTCCAGCAGCCAGGTGTAGTAGGTGACGATTTGAACCACCTCCGCCTTGTCCTCGGACAGGATGATGTTGAAGCCCATCAGCAGGAAGGCGATGTCCTGGTCGATGCCGGCGCGGACGATGTGGAGCACGGGGACGACCAGAACCACCAGTAACAGCGCCACCTCAACCATGAAACACACACTGGGTTTACATTTCTGGGTCGAGAGTGCACTACGTTTCTTCAACCATTTAACTGTAGTGGATGACGTTGCAGTCTTCATGTGATTTTTTAGGCACATAGCTTGGTTCAGACGGAGTGCGTATATATTTGATTTAAAACTGCGGTAAAAGATATAGATCTGGTTCAGAGCGATAGAAAAGTACAAGTCGGCTGGAACAAATAGTTGTCATTTCATTAGCACTCACATGATACATTGCCACTAAAGCAACAAAGGCTGAAATGGACATCTTGAGTGGGAAACGGAACACTGAAAGAAACCAGAAGAGGATGTTCGCATGTTGAGAAATACTGTTGAATGATTTGATTAGGTCCAAATATATTAGAAAGGACAATATTTGAAGGACACACCTTTGTCTGGTGTATAGATGTAACCCTTGACTGCTTCCAGTAATCGTTCCGACAGCTTTGGTTTGTCTATGTTTATAGAGCTACATAAACAGGGAAAGATAATAATTTATGTCGCTCATATGAACCATTATTCTAAAATGATTATCCCTTTGATTGATTAACAAGTTCCTGCAACATATATACATTTGAATCACTTAGTCACACCAGACATCGATTACCATTTCGTTTTACCTGGAGATTGAGGGCTTTTTCTTCAGAAGAGCCTTGACGTAGTCTTGGTAGTATTTACTGTCAAGGTCCTATCAGTGAAATATACAGAATAAATAAAGGATATTAAACCATGTCTGCCTTGAGGCTATCAATTATGCCGATTTTACAATCAACGGTGACATCTCATTTAATCCCTTTGTCGCTCATGACAAAATACACTCTCTCTGATTCTCTCTCTTTCTCTATCTCTGTCTCTGGCTCTCTAGAGCCAGAGACAGAGATAGAGAGATTAAATGTCTGATGATGTATTTTTCATCTTACCATATCTAATTATGTTTGACTATGATCCTTGATCGTTTGTAATATCGTGTCTAACCAAAAATTTGAAAGATGAAAAACGACATGATCATGATGGTCGTAATGCACATGTATGCAGCTATTTAAACGTTGACTCAGGAGAAACGAGCGGCTTTAGTGTCCCACCTCCTCTGTTTCGGGGCCTTTAAAGAACAGCAGGGGGAACTGGACACAGAGATAGGCCAGGCAGGCGAGCTGGGGCAGACTGGCCAGTAGAGCGTAATACGCGTAGATCTGTGGGGAGGACAACAACGGATACAAACACAACGGCAAAATCTCAAAAACAGGAACAGGGGGGAGGCTTATACAGCGTCTTGGTGAACTCTGAGCATGCAAGCCTAGAACGATACTTCTCCACCGGGACCTCACCTCTGTGGTCTCGGGGCAGTCCACCTTCTGCCAGAACAGAACCCCAAAGTGGCTGAGGGCCAGCAGGCTCCCGAAGGCGTAGCCGGCTCTGTGCTGCAGGGTGCAGCACACCAGCAGGGGGTAGTACAGGAGCGGGTAGTAGAACACCGACAGGATCTTCATGTACTCTGGGAATGGTCAATGGAGTGCTTTACCGTGTCGCCTAACATTCACCCATTCATGACATGCACACATTCACACACCGAGGGTGATGTCAACCGTGCAGCTCGTCGGGAGCGGTCAGGGTGAGGGGATTTGCTCAGGGACACCTCAGCTAGGAGGAGCCGGGGATCGAACTAGCAACCTTGCTGTTACCAGCCAACCCTCCCTCCCGAGCCACATGCCACCCCTGGGAACAATCAAAGATGGAGAGTATGTTCCCTTCCCCATGAAGTTATCGCAACTGACAACAATATATTTTTTTTTTTGTTTGTTTTTTTGTATACTACTGTTTGGAAACCATCCAAACCCCGTGCCCTGATGGTTCACACCTTTCATTTCTGCCGGCGTGTCTTTGAGGAACGGGAGGGGGTCCGGGGAGAGAACCAACACCGCCAGTCTGCTGAACACCAGCCCAAAGACGGCCATGGCGGGACCTTTGCTCTGGGTCTGGTCCAGGAAGTTCACCGCACTGTGGGGGGGGGGGATCACAGGTGAACTCTTACAGACGGTGGTTTAGGACTCACTGAGACCCCAAGCGAGATCCCCACCGCTTACCTGAAGATGCCCGAAGAACCGCGAGCGAACCCCCCACACAGCTTGTGTTTCCTGTTCAGAACGGCCAGGACCAACATCATAACGAGCTAGCAGAAGAGCAGACACATTTGTCGTCATTCTGAGCAACCCCCGTGCCATCTAGTGTCCTGTTGCTGGATGAGTTCAGGCAAGATACATTCATCCAGCAAGGACTACCATAGAATATAACATTTGATATACCGGACCAGGCCATTTGCTTATTTATATTCCTGCTCATCTTGATGTTATGAAGAGGAATCTTTCGAATGCTTGGACAAAAATGAAATGTAAGGATCACAAAGCTTAGCATCCTCGTATTCAGATCGTGCCTGAGACTTCGGAAGCTGAGGAAGGAGTGAAATGTGAACAGTGAAGGAAAGTTGTTCAGATTCAAGTGCTTACCAAATGGGAATGCCAGAAAATAAAGAGTAGTCATGTGCTGTTTGGTTTCAGTGATGTCAGGCTAACGTACTTAAGGGCTTTGAGTGTGGTAAAAAACCTCACCGAACTATGTAATCGCAAGCGTATGGTTTCTCATGGAGGGTGGTGCATTCTTACAGATATTGACAGGACACTGACATGGAAGATTCTGTCGTCGGCTGTGGGGTCACATGGCTGTATTACTCTGTAAATATGGAAATCACATCAATACATCCTCATAATAAAAGTAAAACAAACTATCGGAAAGACCAGACTACCAGGAATCATCCATGAGAAAACATCAAATGAATGAAATGTTATGGATGTTAACCTTCTGTCAAGTGCATGAATATGCGTTAACAGACAACCAATGGGATTCTGTGAATTTGGTTTTATATGATAGGAGTTAGGAGCTAACCCTTTTTTTTAAGGATGATTTTGATTCTTAAGATGGATATACTTTAGATTAACATTTACATTTAGGGCATTAAGCAGACACTTTGATCAAAAGTGACTTACAATAAGTGCATTTGTCAAAGCAAACTATGTGAACTGCTTTACAACATGTTTTCACAGGAATGTAATCTCTGAAAAATACTGTAATGGTACCAAAATCAGCATTCCTCATACTTACTTGATTGGTGGCTTGGTTGGCTCCTGGTTGTTTGAGTACCAATCCGAATAGTCGTAATACGTGTACTCAAAGGGCTCGGGATCCACTTTGCTTTGATTCATGGTAACTGCTCTCGCCAGGTAAACCAGAAGTTCACCTGTCTCCAAAGTTTTTCAGTCGCTGGTAATTATTATTTATGAGTGGAGCCCAAATTTAAAAACAACAGGAGAGGCACTGAGGTACCTACCGATAGCTGGTGCAAGCGGTGACCTTTCTCACTGCTATAGTGATGGTTTGATGTGGCTGAGAGAGCGAGAGAGAGTGAGAGAGAGTGAGAGAGAGAGAGAGAGAGAGAGAGAGAGAGAGAGAGAGAGAGAGAGAGAGAGAGAGAGAGAGGGAGAGAAAATAGGAGAGAGGGGGAGAGAGAGAGAGAGAGAGAGAGAGAGAGAGAGAGAGAGAGAGAGAGAGAGAGAGAGAGAGAGAGAGAGAGAGAGAGAGAGAGAGAAAGTAGGAGAGAGGGAGAGAGAGAGAGAGAGTGAGAGAAAGAGAGAGAGAGAGAGAGAGAGAGAGAGAGAGAGAGAGAGAGAGAGAGAGAGAGAGAGAGAGAGAGAGAAAGAGAGAGAATAGAGAGCTTAGCCCTAACACTCCAACACATTCCATTCAGGGTGAGAGTCTTAACACCGCAGATTATTCAGCACATGCACAACAGTTGGTGCTCGAGGTGAAGTAAATCAGTGGAGGGTGACAATAAAATGTCTAAATGTCTATATCATTTGATTGTACTGTATAGCTAGCTACATGACAGAGGATTGACCATTGTCTGGTTGTGTATTGTGTTTCGTGTCAAGTTGGTAAAATCATGGTTTTACCAATCAAATGATTAAACTGGTCGGCCATATAGGAATATTCTATTGTGGATTATGACCTCAAATCTTTAGGTAGTTAGATTTAAATTGCGATAACGTTCCTAGTGATTCGGTGACATCATTCTGTGGTGCGCTGTGAGCTTGTTAGCCTCTATGCTTGTTACTCAAGTGGCTAATCGTATAATACGATGAAAAACTGAGGCTGGAAATCTCTAAGACAGACTTGGTCTGTTTGGAAAAGTCTCGGGGGAGAGGGCGAAGTTGACCTCGTGACACGTGAGGCATTATTATTAAGAACAGATTTAAAGAGAGAAAAGTAAGTAATAAAGGGTCCTATAGGGAAAACTACTATCGGCATTTAAACTGTAGATGCATAAGTTCAATGATTACTTAACTATGCATTCAATTAGTAATTTTATGATTAACATCAGGTGTTAAGCCCCATGTATTAACGTGGTACACCATACTTTTTATTTATTTATTAGTTACAAGCTAATATTATTTTAAGAAATACAGTCAAACAGCTTATTGGCGGTTCAGGGGTTTTGCTGATCTGGATTTGTGTGCGTTCTCATGACGTTTCAGTGGGCCAGCTGATCTGACCATCACAGCCAGAATAATTCCTCGAGGTTTGGACGAGCAGGGCAGGAAGCTATTCTGGATGAAGTTTGAACTGCAGCATTGAGCATGACGTCCATAGCTTATTTAATGGTCCTCTATATTGCAATATTCTCAATGTTCACTTTAAATAAATGGGACATAATTGCCCGGGGCATCTTAAGGTTTTTCCATCACACTTTTTTTTTTTTATTAGACATTTAAATCCCATATTCACGACCAGAGCCTGTCCGACGCGCAGGCGAACTGAGCGCCTGCTCGGGCCCTTGTGGCCGACAGAGGGCCCCCAAGAGCTGGCTAAATTGCACACGGGAGAGTGTCAGAGTGCCAGTCAGAATAACGTAAGGTGATAGCCCTCAGCTCTGCTTCCTCTGTTCATTCTACGTAATTGTTTGACTATGTATTTAATTTATTTAATTTATTTAATTTTGTCCGTTTTTTAAATTTGCAATTGTTTTTTATATGAGAAGGAAACTTAACTGAAAGACAAAGGCCTACTGTGTGTCTGTTATTTGATTTTGAGCATAGTTGAATTTCAACTTTTGCAAGTTCAGTATGGCTATTAATGGTGCATCACTTTGAAGATTAAATGCATATCAACACCAGACCACTCTTGTGAGTTTGCTACCTTTTAATATTAGAAAACATAGAAGGGTAAAAAAATGCCAGGCTGACATCGGTTTGACGTAAGCAACGCAGCTAAAACTAATACAATTTTGGATGGGTATGATAGATTAACGACAGATGTGCCATTGGCGTGGTGGGAGGGGGGGGGGGGGGGGCAATCAAATTCTTCCATAAAGGCTTGGGCCGGTACTGTCTTGTTATATGTGCCCAGAGGAGGGCGCTGTTTCACTCCATCTCGTTTGGGTTCATTGACGGTGGACAACATTACAGGGTTAGAGCTTTAATTTATTTCCTCTGTCTGATTTCCATATGTATGAGAACATCAGTTAGAATACCACATCATGTAACATGGTTGTGCAGTTCTCATCTGTAAGGTTTGTGCAAGCAATGAACTAATCCCATGTCCGTGTGACATGTGTACTAAAGTGTCACTGATATAAAACTAACTAAACAATCTCGACTTTTTCAAAGCAAGACGAAGCATGTCAACAACAACAACAACAACAACAACAATAACAACAACATATATCATAGGAATGTCGACATATCTAACCCCTACAGCAAATAAAACGTTTTTGCAATAAAGTCACAGAAACACAAATAGAAAAATAGAACACAATGCAGTAGAGAATAACGTGCATTGCATAAGTGCATGTAGATTGATATTGAAACTGAGAAGGGGTTTCCTTAATAGCACAGGCGGACAGCAAGCGTATAACAATCCTATAAGAAACGTGGAGGAAATAGCCTAACATCGTCAGAAGCCTATAAATCATATGTCATTAAAAAAAAATACAGAAAACAGCTCATCAAATCTCTAATATGCACATGGAGAGTGGAACAAAGAAGAAAGAACGAAGAGAAAGAACAAAGAAAAGACTAAACCGTAGAACCCGTCTGACAGCCAGTCTCTGCTCTCCTGTGGTTCCTAGACTCCCAGACCGGACACCGGGACGTCGTGGGGGGAAGGGTTCTGCTCAGTTCTTGAACATGTCACACAGCAGCTTCTCCATGGGGGTGTTGCCGATGGTCCTGTGGAAGAAGAGGAGCTCGATCCGCTCCGAGCTGACGAAGCGCAGCGAGGGGAGCAGCAGTAGCAGCTTCCCGAACCTGAGAGGGCGACAGGTCACCGCACGGGGTTAGCGAACACATACGTAGGAAATAAATAAATATCAAAAAAAGTAAATATAAGTAAATAAATATGTACACCCGTTAGTGTTCTTTTATATCAATCACACTTTAAATACTGTACTTTCACTCATGCACATTTTTTTAAATACATTTTAATAAAATAAATATATTCAATTCATTGTTATAATTGCAGAATTGTTCAAATAATCATTAATAAATTAATCAATATTATTATTAGCAGTATTATGCCAATCCATCCCCATCCTTATTATTGATAATAATGCTAATGCTGTGTGTTCCATGGGGACAGGTGAGCTGGGCCTCACCTGGCGGGCTGGGCGGGGTAGTGGGAGCGGATGTGCTGCCCCAGCATCACCTGGGACTGGTCCTGGAGGTTCTCCACCTGCTCCGGGTCCTTCAGACCCCGAGTCTCTGGGTACACAGAACAGGGGAAGGGGAGGTCATTTAAGGCCCCACTACCTGTGTGTGTGTGTGTGTGTGTGTGTGTGTGTGTGTGTGTGTGTGTGTGTGTGTGTGTGTGTGTGTGTGTGTGTGTGTGTGTGTGTGTGTGTGTGTGTGTGTGTGTGTGTGTGTGTGTGTGTGTGTGTGTGTGTGTGTGTGCGTGCGTGCGTTTGTGAGTATGTATGCATTAACGTGATCTGTGCATTTATTTGTGTGTATGTTTGTGGGTGTTAAACACGAAACAAAAAGCATTTGAATACACTCATCATCATCTGCGTTATTCATTGTTCAGAAACACAGTATTTATTATTTTTAGGGCTGGGCAAAGATGAAAAGTTTTAATCACGATTAATCGCATAGCATTGGTGAGTTAACTCGCGGTCAATCCACTCAAGTTAAATGAGATTATCAGATGGAATGACACATTATCATTCATACCAAATGTACTTAATAAGCAAAAACTAGACCAAGTGATCTTGAGGGAGTTTTACAGACTCACTCGGTGTGGGTTGAATATAAAACTTACGGAACACCACCGATTTGGAAATTGTTAACAGGCTGTCCCTTACTACAAGTGTAAACAAATGTAAAGTAAGTGGAACTAAAAACTAAAATGATTTCTGATATGAATGTTGACATTCTGTGGGCAAAACTGTTAAGAACATGCGTCAATGCGTCAATTTGTATTAATCGCGTAAAATAAGATTGCGAAGATATGAATGCGTAATCAACCCGTCAACTTGCCCAGCCCTAATCATTTGGTCGAAGTATTGTTCAGTATTTCCACAGTTCCATCCACTCCACTGACCTAGAGCGCGACCGGCAGCTGCGTCGCTCTCACCTGGCTTAAACAGGACCACCGCCTTCAGGCAGGCGAACTCGGTGGGGTCCACGGCCAGGGCCTTGAAGCGGCTGAACACCTCCTGGAGCAGCCGCAGGTCCAGGCCGCTGTAGCTGGCCTTGCCCTGCATGCCGGGGCACAGGTCGGGCAGGGACAGCAGCGGGCAGCTGTCCAGGGGGAGGGACCACTGGATGGCACACAGCAGGAACAGCTCGCTCCACGCCTCCTCCAGGAGGATGACCTGCGGGGGGGACAGGGTGATCAGGGGGGGGTGGGTGGTTACACACATACATAAACACACAGACACACGCAGACACACACATAGGCACAGACACAGACACACACATAGGCACAGACACAGACGCACACATAGGCACACACATAAATACAGGCACACACAGACACAGACACAGACACAGACAGTGACAGACACAAAGACAGACATTCAGATAGACACGCACGCACGCACGCACGCACGCACGCACACGCACGCGCACACACACACACACACACACACACACACACACAAAACACGGTGCGTGCGGCTGTAGGACAGAGTAGAGCTACAGTGTAAACAAAGATGATTTTTGGTGCGTTATTTTTTACCTAATCATCACGTGGAATGAGATTACATTTATATTAACTCATTTAAAAGATGCTCGCATCCAAAGAAGAGCAATCAAAGCATTCTACTACTTAAAGAATGAGCCAGTGCTCCATGGTGAAGATTCTCCAGAGAACAACTTTCCAGTTGGAAAGATGGAGGACCCGACGATGTCAGGCTGGTGACACCAGAGTAGAGCGAAAGCACCACAGCACGTCCACGCGATGTGGTGTGGGGTGCGTGAGGACGGCGCCTCCTCCTCACCTGGTCCCTGAAGGGCAGGTTGGAGAAGACCGGGAGGTTCTTGGCCCACTTGACGGACATGAAGAGCAGGCGGGCGGAGGTCTCGTAGACGTTCTCCGAGCTGCAGGGGTAGAGGGCCATGTGGTACTCCGAGGAGGCTCTCTCGGGCTCGTTACTGGTCACGTCGATGTTCTCGTCCACTGGGAACCAGGAGAGAGACAGGGATGAGCATGGCATTCACATTTCAGTCGTTTATTCTCTTTGATCCAAAGCTGCTCTCGGCCCACTTTTTAGTGTTGTTCTCACTGTATTAAGTGATCGAGTTACACAACATGAAACAACCAATATACTACTGCTAATGTTTTAACGTTGTATCTATTGTATTTACTAATCAAGTTACACAAAATCAAACAACTCTTATACTAGCAAAACATTTAAAAAGTTGAGGCTTGCGTCACTGTCACGATAGCCACAGGTATTTCTACAATAGTATCAACAGGAATTAATAAATCAGATGGAACAGAATCCAACTGAAATTGATTATGTATAAAATAAAGTCTGGTAACATATTCAAACCATTCAAACCAGACCAGCCAAAGGGACGAAAGAAAACCTAGTCACATAAAATCTGGTCACATATTCAAACAACCAATATACTACTGCTAACGTTTCAGCGTTGTACATACAGTATTTATTGATCGAGCTCCCCAAAATGAAAAAAACGAATAGATACTAGAAAAACGTTGATTTTCTTTTAAATATATATATATTTATATACTTAATATATTTTTAACCCCCCCCCCCCCCCCCCCCCCTCCCGTGTAATGAACCCCTGAGCGGCAACAGCTACGTACAGGGTGGTGGCCCCTCAATTCAGCGGCCCCTGAACACAAATTCTCAACATCCTGTGTCACGATACCCTGAGCTGGAACAGCTCAGTACCCGCCCGCCCCCCCCCCCCCCCCCCCCCCACACACACACTCACCGTCCTCGGGCTCCAGCTTGGCGCAGGTCTCGGCCGTCATGAGGCTGGCCATGAAGCGGTGGTTGCTCTGGGGGCTGCTGCAGTGCTGGGCGGCCCCGCTGGAGGCCATGGACAGGGCGGCGGAGGTGATGTGGGGCCACGTGATGACGGAGCCCGCGGAGGAGGAGGTCGAGGACGAGGACGAGGACGAGGAGGCCGGGTCCCGGGTGGTGGCCAGGTGGTCCTTCTCGGGGTCCACGTCGATGGAGTCGAGGCGGACCTGGGCGGAGCTACGGGGCTGGCGCTCGTTCTGCACGGCTGTAGGGGGGGGGGGGGGGGATGAGGAAGAGGAGGGACGCGTTACAACGCTCCTCACATCCTCGTTCTGTTTGGGTTTTCTGGACCATCACACGCTATTGAAGGCGTGTGACGGGGGATCCCTCCTTCTAGGGATGATCA
The DNA here is from genome assembly GCF_031168955.1 of Gadus macrocephalus. Taxonomy (NCBI): domain Eukaryota; kingdom Metazoa; phylum Chordata; class Actinopteri; order Gadiformes; family Gadidae; genus Gadus; species Gadus macrocephalus. The sequence continues at coordinate 3,026,945 of NC_082395.1, read as the reverse complement.
GGAGTGCAATGGATGTCCATCATGGCACCCATTGCACTCCTGATCCCCCACTCTGTGTTATGTCTCTAGATTTCCTCCTTGCTAATTAAGGGCGTTATTTCCTGCCCTCTTGGGGCTACGGTCAGGGGGGTGTCAAACATAAACGGCCCGTTGTTAAGCCCTTTGAGACTGGACCTGTGATCAAGGGCTACTTGTTTTATACAAACTTCCAGAATCACAAAGTGGCACAGTTCCCCTTTAACGATCATTATAATAATACTATACATCTTCACCTCATATTGTCATGGTGATGGCTGAGGCTGTAGAAGATTAATAATAATATACATCCTAACTTCATATGGTCATGATGGTGGCTGAGGCTGTAGAAGATTAATAATAATATACATCCTAACTTCATATTGTCATGATGGTGGCTGAGGCTGTAGAAGATTAATAATAATATACATCCTAACTTCATATGGTCATGATGATGGCTGAGGCTATAGAAGATTAATAATAATATACATCCTAACTTCATATGGTCATGATGGTGGCTGAGGCTATAGAAGATTAATAATAATATACATCTTCACCTCATATTGTCATGATGGTGGCTGAGGCTATAGAAGATTAATAATAATATACATCTTCACCTCATATGGTCATGATGGTGGCTGAGGCTATAGAAGATTAATAATAATATACATCCTGACTTCATATGGTCGTGATGTAGATGCGGCAGTGTACTCACCGTCTTTGTTCATTCCCGACTGTAAGCACTTCTTCAGGCGACAGGCCTGGCACTGGTTGCGATGGGCCTTATCCACGGGACACATGCCTGTCCCGGCCTGGCACCTGAGGGGCGCAGAGCCACGCTTTAGACAGACGCTCTACCCCGGGGTCTACTAAGGATGTTAATAGAGCCAAGTGCCAAGCACTAACAATTGTTACGCTAACCTAACAATAACCTAACATGTATAATAGTGAAAAAGTTTAACAATAACAATAAGGCAGTTTAAAATGTGTTTTAAACGACATGGCACCGATATGTAAAGCAACGTGATTCGTAATAAAACGGTTGGGTCTTAACAAAATAGACGTCGGTCCAATCGGACAGCGCCGGCTTCCTATTGGTCGGTTTTCGCTGCGCTAAGAGGTACGGCTAGCTCACCTGTAGATGAGCCTGCGGCGGACGCTGCGCTTGAAGAAGCCGCTGCAGCCGTTGCAGGCGTAGATGCCGTAGTGCTTCCCGCTGCTGGTGTCTCCGCACACCTTGCACAGCAGCGCGGGACTCAGGGCTTTGCCCGGAGCTGGGCTCTTGGCTGGGGGTCAACAGGAGCACCAGGAGGTTAGCACGGCTGGACCTCTGCGCTCGTCTGGGCTTAATGGGGAAGGCCACTCAGGTAGGCCGTTAAAAGGCCAAAAAGAAAATGTTAAAACATGTTCACACACATATATATATATATATATATATATATATATATATATATATATATATATATATATATATATATATATATATATATATATATATATATATCGGTTTTTTTTTTTAATCTATATGAATATAATCGAAATAAAATGGAATTATACTTAAGTGCAAGGCCTAAATTAATTTATATGAGACGCCAACATGGTGGCGGTAATTGACACTTCAAACAATTAATGTAAAACATGTTATACTTTATGTTGCTTAAACACATTGGAATAGCTTTTAGGATTGATTTATAAAGAGCTACATTTGCTTTAATTCATTCATTTAAAAAAACAATCTAATGAACGTAATTCATCATATTCGTATTTATCTAAATGTTTTGAACAAGTGACCACCAGGTCTGGCTTGTGAGCCCCGGGTGACAGGTCTTACCTCCTCGGTCGTCAACCCCGGCCCCTGGAGACCTGCTGGGGGGAGACCCAGGCATCATGGCCATCTTAGACAAGTGCTCCTCCATCATTTTAAAACCGGTCGAAAAAAGTCTTGGATATTGGCGAAAAGATAAAAAAAGATAAAAGAAAATAGATAGTCTTTCTCTTCTTCCACGGAGATTGGCAGTTTGATTTCAAAACCGTCCAACAAAAGAGTTTGCGTCGGGTTCTTCGGTGGGAGAGGTCGGGAAAAGTGCGACGGAAATCACTCCATCAAGTGGAGCAACCGTCAGAACAGCGGGCTCTCAGTCGGCCGGCTCTCCCCTGCTCCCCTGAGCTCGTCGGCCTGCTCCTGACGGACGAGCAGATGGTCCCCCCCGTGGGTCCCCCTTCTCCAAGCGTGCCACCAAACAGAGGCCCCTGGCGCGCGGCGGAGTCAGCCCTGCTGCGGCCTCTCAGTGCTGGGATGCAGACGTGCCTCCAGGGTCCCGCGGGAACACTTGTTGCTCGTGTGGCTCCCAAAGAAGTGTGTCTGGTGTCCCCCCCCTCCCTCTGTGCTCCCTTCTCTCACCGAGGTCCGTCAGCGTGTGTGCGTGGGTCCGTCCCTCCGCAGTGGGTTCTCAAAGGCAGCCGGTGGTGGGGGTGGTGGTGGAGGTGGGGGTGGTGGTGGAGGTGGGGGTGGAGGTGGGGGTGGGGGTGGGGGTGGTGGGGGTTGGGAGGATTAGCACCAAGCGCTGTGTAAGCAGCGTGCTCATTTGTCATCCCGGTAATCTTTACTGTTCATCGAGTGGATCAATCAGTCACATTGGCCCAGACATTGGTCGCTGCCCTGGAGAAGGGTGGCACAAGGAGAGTCCACTGACCCCCCCCCACACACACACACACAGCACACACACACACACACACTCTGTCGAAGGAAATATCGCGGCGGAAAACAATAAACGCGAAAGTCGGGGCGGACCTCTTGGAAATGTCTCCAGTGCTGCTGTAACCCTAGACCCCGTCTCTCTCTCGTTCTCTTCCTCTCGGGGCTGGCGTTCTGCGACGCGCTCTCACCTGTCCACCAGGTTTGAACCTCACTCAACAGCCCTCTATGGTGTCCGCCTTAAAAGGGATGATTGTGTGGTGGGGGTTTGCGGGGGGGGGGGGGGGGGGGAGGGGAACATCATTATGTTCATCAGGCCCTTCAGTTTGCATTGCCTCCACCACCCCCCTACCTTCCCCTCCGTCCATCTCTATTTCCCTGCTGTATATTTGATCTGGTGATTGCCTCCCCTTCATTACGGCGGCGCAGTGTTTGCCGTGGGGGCCTCTTCATTAACCCTCGTTTAGCCGTCTTTGACCAACTAGAGATCACCCCCTCATATTGCCCACTAGAGAAGGTCGCCCCAGAACATCATATAATGGGGGACACGTTTAGGTCACGGCGGTTTTTTTCGCTCCGGGTCCAGGGAGGAACCGAGAGGCGAGGAACGGCCAAATATGGGCAAATTACAGCAGTGTTTACATAGGCAGCGAGAGCCAACATCATATAGACGCAGAGACCTTCTCCACCAGGTGACCAATGACCTATTCTTTGAGCTGGAATTATTAGTGGGCTTTTTGTTTACATGTATTTTCTTTGTGTAATTCCAATATATTATAATCATCCATTTGAAGCGGGTGTACATTCAATTATCTTTACAGAGTTGATTGGGTTTCAGTGAATGAAAGTGAGAAGTAGCACACAGACGAACAAAGCCTGCCATGGTTCTGCGGTTTATTGTTCTGACTTTCCTGACATATGGGCCTGACATCTGTGCAAACTGTTCGACGAAATAACAAATTTGTGAACTGTTCTTTCAGTATTTTAACCGCTATTTTGAGTTTGAAGGCTATTTACTAATTACAGAGTGAACAGATTCTTAATAAAAAATGTAATTAAGCAGACGCATTGATCAATTTAACTTACGTAAAGTTTAGTTTGATACATGAAGGGCTTGGAGCAGGCAATTCTGCCCACTATAGTCTGACTATACAGAGCGTCATTCATTCATTCCTATTCAGCCTTGCTAATGTAAGTCGTTGAACCATGCCTATTCGCCTTCCTATTGTTCTGACTGTGGGCGATTGTTACCCCAGCCCCCTTCATGACATGTGTGGGTGACCTCTCTAAACTTAAGTCCAGAGACTACTTCAGGAGCTAATTACCACTGAAGTCAGCACGTTCCATGAGCTCACAAACATAACTTGGACCCCCACACACACTTGCACACACACACGCACGCACACACATACAAATGCACACCCTTACACACACACACACGCACCCTTACATACACACACGAACATGCACACCCTTACACACACACACACACACACACACACACACACACACACACACACACACACACACACACACACACACACACACACACACACACACACACACACACACACACACACACACACACACACACAGATAAGGAGATTACACCAGTGCCAAGCTCTGTCTGCCTGTCTTGGAAATCAGGCACAGATGACCCAAAGATTGGGCCCAAGGAGAGACCTGTTTTCTGAAAAGATTAAAAGAGCAGTGAAGACACACAGCCCCCCATGGGCACCCTCAGCCATATGGTGGCCCCTCTCTTCATCCCGGACCCCGGCCGGCTGACCCCCTGCACGATTTACCCCCCAGTAATTACGTGTATAAGGTCAATGGTATGTGCTTTTGGGGAGTGGCTTTAGCTAATTAGGTTTTGTTTAGCTAATTAGGTTTTGTTCCGTGATCTGTGACTGACAGGGTTAAGATCACAGGGTTCCCTGCTGTGGCTCTCAAGGGGGTGCAGGCCCCCCCCCAAGAGCCACAAGGCCCCCCAACTCGTGGCTCTTGAATTAAAAATGAGATGTCAATAAAGGAAAGCCGGGAAACGATCAACAAATAAACCGTCCCTAGGGGTAAAGGGAGCGATGCAAAAATATGAACACAAATTAAAAACGATTTTTTAATATACATAAACACAATTTAAAAAACAAGGGTTAGGGTAAGGGTTATTATTTGCACAGTATGTGATATAAAACAATATCACATAACATAAGCACACTACCTGATTTCATCAATAAAATCGAGGAAGAAACTGTCATCTCTTTGATAGGGTTAGGGTTAGGGTTATTATGCATGTACAGTATATGATGTAAAACAATAGTACATAACATAAGCACAGTACTTGATTTCAACAATACAATCAATGGAGAAAGAGCATCTCTTTAATAGCTTTAGTTAGCGCCACACTTCGTTCTACGTATGATGGCGGTCTGGTCAAACGATGGATCAGCTTTAGTCTATGTTTAGCAGGTGACGTTCAAATAATGACTGTGGCAGGTCAGTAGCTGGGCCAATCAGATCATCATAATAGGCGCTTAATAATCTCCCTGTCGGCGTGACACCATCACGAAAAGCAGTTTTAAGTGTGGACTTGCTTACACGAGCAGGCCATAGATTATACGCAGACAAAAAGATTACACCTAATATTAGAATTCAAAGGCTGATTAGCCGTACCTTTGTAATGCAACGACATGAAACGCGGCAGTAGGTTATGTTTCCTAGAATAGGCCTGCGTGTGTTTGACCGTACATGCGTTGACCATTCCTCCATTTTTAGTTTTCTTGTAAGGTTCTCACCGATAAAAGACCAGGCCCCTGAAAAGTTCAGGTATGGGCCCTTTTTTAATATAAAAACAACAGGTAAAAATGTCGTCTCAGCTGTAAAATAAAGGGTTACTTAGATATGATGATTAATATATGATTCATAATGTGATGTCTTTTTTGGGGGTTGCTTGACAATTTATAATTTTCAACAGGCAGATACGCGAAAATATGAAGCAAGACGAAAGTAAGCATAAACGCATGCAATCCATTCACGACATGAGCGAGATCAAATGGGCCAACAGATTTCCATTTCAGTTAAGATGGTGATGGTAAATAAAGAGGACGGGATAAAAGAAAGATATTCCAAATGGAACTGCCACGTTCATAGGCAACGGCAGAACAAAAACTTTGTATTCATCCCAGATTCCTTTGTTAAAGCACAGCAGCAGTGGAAGACACGGATATAATAAAATACAATAAATACAAAGCAGTGCTAAGGAAAACAGAAAGAGATGCTAGAGTAAATGCTGAAGTAAGGACAAACAGAACAAACAGGGCGAAAAGGTCAAACAAACAGTATAAATTAAAAAGTGTACCATAAGTTCACAGGTTATTAAAGTGTGTAAATGAAAATGTTAAAAACAAAGCGAGGACTGAGAAAGAGAGGCCCCAAAATATTTAAAGCCACCAGAACACTCTGTTATTTTCCAAAATGTGTCAAGTGTTCATTGAGATCAAATTGCCCGTTGAGGGGGGGCCCTTAGTGGCTGGGCCCCTGAAGGCTTCCCCATCGCCCCCCTTATGGGCGCGGCGGGTACACAGAATACTCTGCACTCTGAGCTTCATTCCAGGCTTACCAGCCCTGCCTGATGAAGCCTGGTAATCAGACAGATGTCCCTGTGTATTTATATGGATATTTGTATTTTCTGTCCAAAAGTAGCTATTGAAGGGTAACACTTACAAACAGAATTAACATTAAATGAGCATTAGGCAGTAATACGCACTAACTAACAGCTAATTAACATTCACCTGTTATGTTACAGTTCATGTTAAATAAGGTCATATGTTCATGGTAACTAAGGTATATTTATATCTTATTTTTTTTCAGGGCATTTAGCAGACGCTTTTGTCCAAAGTGACACACAACCATTCATGCACACATTCACCGACGGCGGAGTCGACCACGCAGGGCGGACAGCCAGCTCGTCGGGAGCAGTCAGGGTGAGGTGTCTTGCTCAGGGACACCTCGACACTCAGCTAGGAGGAGCGGGGATTAACCTATAGGTATTAACATATTCATTATTAATAGGGTTAGGGTTAACCCCTATCACCACTATCATTTCTACGTGACCTACCATTATCAATGTGTGCAGACCTTGACGTTGCTCAGGGAGGCAAACAGACTGCAGACATTGCGGTTCGAACCCAGAACCTATTGCCAGGAGGAGTCAAACACCCTCAACACGAGGGACTCAGTCAGTCCTCTCACATAAAGAGAGGATAAGGATTGTTTGTGTGTACACTGTGTGGTGAGGAGTGGGTGTTTGTGTGTACAGTGTGTAGTGTACAATGTGTGTAGATGTGTGTAGTGTACAATGTGTGTAGATGTGTTTAGTGGATGTGTGTGTGTGTGTGTGTGTGTGTGTGTGTGTGTGTGTGTGTGTGTGTGAGAGAGAGAGAGACCACAGGAGGTGGAGAAGTGTGTGGAGGGCTTAAATGTGATCTGGCAATGCTGACAGTGGCAGTGTGGCCAACAGAGTCGTATCAGAGTGTGTGTGTGTGTGTGTGTGTGTGTGTGTGTGTGTGTGTGTGTGTGTGTGTGTGTGTGTGTGTGTGTGTGTGTGTGTGTGTGTGTGTGTGTGTGTGTGTGTGTGTGTGTGTGTGTGTGTGTTATATAACAGCATGGTAAAGCTGCCAGTGGAATCTGAACTGTGGCAACTGATCCTCTTAAGCGTGTGTCAGGTGGGGGTGGTGGAGATCCATATTTATCACCTCCATCAACCCTCCTGAACCTTGCTGTTCACCGGCTTACATTAAAACCAGGTGAGCGATCTACCATGAGCAGAGTGTCTGTTTGGGCGACCACCTGATGAGAACGTTTTTGAGTGTGTGTGTGTGTGTGTGTGTGTGTGTGTGTTTGTGTGTGTGTGTGTGTGTGTGTGTGTGTGTGTGTGTGTGTGTGTGTGTGTGTGTGTGTGGGTTGTTCTTTCACACGTCATTTACAAAAAACGTGTTAAACAATTTGACCGATTATATCACAGCACAAGTGAGCAAGAGGTTGGCACTAGAATTGAAAGGCTCCATGTAGCGAGCTAAACCTTTTAACAAACCGTTTTACAAATGGCCGTCGCAGGATTTTTGAGGTCACATTATGGAAAACAAACAATTTGGGCAGACAAGGATGGCCGAGAAACAGACTCACAAATTCACACCAACATCCTCCTACTTTAAGAGCGTCAGCGACACGAGAGAGATGGGAAAAAAGAGCGCTATTAGAATATACTCCTGAAGTTGTTAATTAATAATTGTGAAATACTACTAACGAGCCAATCAGCGGGCTCGTGTCTGGCCGGCCGCCCGTCCTGACCTAGATCTCTGACAGTAAACAGCTGCTCCTAAAGCGCTGCTGTGCTGGTGTCAGCAGAACGGGCCGGGCAGCAACGCGGCCAGGGGAGATAAGTGTCAGATTGGAGTCGTGCTGAGCCTCCTGATGCAGCTCAAAGCCCCTGGGCTTGTTTAGACGATCTGTACACGTTTGACCAGCCGACACGGGCTAATTGTCCTGTTTTGATGCATATTCAGTTGTTGCTCAAAATGAATGCTACATTTTTGAATGAGACACCATCACCTGTTGACACAAAATGTGGTTTCTTTCATTGATAAATGAACAATATTGATGTTTATATTTTTTTTTTTGCATATGCCTATATTAACGCTGATATATTAATATCCCCTATAGATATATAGATATAAAGATAAATATATATATAGATATCCCTAGATAGATAAATATAATTTGTTTTACTTACAAAAGCATAAATGAATGCAGCATGGATTAGTAATTGCTTTAATTTCAATGCTCAACCGTTTTTTATTTATGTTCCTCATATTTTCAACCCACTTATTACTTGAGTTTTCAATGTCATCTAATATTCATAGGCAGTTTGATGAAAAAAAAAAAAGAATCCTAGAGACTTGAACAGAGGAGATATCACGTGAAGTTGTAGCAGTGGTCAGTCAGACCCCCATCGAACCACTAGCGGCCAACACCTGTGTGTTGGAGGGCTCGCTACACCTGATCTACATTTCATTGCGGGATTAGTTAAGCAAACCAAACTGATTAGCCGCCCGCCAGACAGATGGCTATCACTCCCCAAACCTCCAGCGCAGATGATTTTAGATTAGCAGCCCTCTGGAACCACGGCGGAAACAAGAAGATTATCCCAAATGAGGTAACTGAAATTACCATTATTACCAATGTCCGCGAATGGCCTGACCACAGATGGACAGAAGCTACGGCACGCTTTAACCCTAACGAGCGGTAGCATTCAACACAACACACGCTAACCTCTTTAAAACATCGGATGAGACCCTATATTATTATTGTAATTCTATAACAGATCATTTTTATCGAATGCAACTCATTTGTATAATACATTTGTATTCCGACAAAGCCAACGAATGGCAGCGGTCTAAGCTGGAGTGTCTACACCAGAGCGCTTTACATGTGAGCGATTATCATTATCGTTATTCCACCCACCTCTGGCGGGACCCTATCAACAACAGCTCCAACCCAACCACCCTCACCTCCACCTCCGCCCCCCCCCCCCCCCCCCCCCCCATTACCTCCACCACCCCTCCCCCATCACCCACACCCCCCCCCCCCCCCCCCCATCAGGCCACCATCTCCGAGGCTCATCTGGTGACTGCTTACACAGTGGTTACTCACCGGGTTAAAGCAGCTCTCTAGTGGCAACAGGATGACCGGGAACATGCTGTGGGGGGGGGGGGGGGGGGGGGGGGGGGAAGGGGTGCTTGGGAGGGCACGGGGGCCAGGGCCAGCTGGGATTACTGGGAGCCCACCATCTGCCCCCCCACCCCCCACCATCACCATCACCACCCCCAACCCGAGGAAGAAGAATAACCAGCAGAATGAGAAAATCAATTACCCGATTAAATATCATAGGCATGTAAGCTTATTATTTGACAGAGTGAGTTGCAGCCAGAGGCCACTTAACAGACAATGAACTCCTGTCCGACTAACAGGGGCTTTGGGAAATGTTATTTGCGCCTGTTATTCTCAAAGGAGGCAGGGGCGACAGAAGCAGGATGGGATCATGTAGAAATGTGCCTGTATACATTTAACACGCTGTGGTCAGTAACGTACATCAATGATCCAACACAATGTTAATTGTGAATACATACACTTGGATTTTATTAACACTATAAATAATGATTTAAACGTGCCATGACATCTCTGCGTTACCATGACTCAAAACTCACCAATTTGTGATTTTATAAATGATAATAAGATTGCCCATGTTTGGAAACTCTACAAAGTTATTATTTATTTCAGATACTATTCCAGTCACGGTAACTTTTTTTCACACTGGTTCTACATTGATATTGAACTCATCTGTTACTTTAACAAGTTTCATTGTACTACATCGTAATGAACTGAACAACATATTGGCTATAGGCTAGGCCAGTTAAGAGGTGAGCTTGCGTCACAGAGCGTACGACAGGCACTAAGCCGTCCACCATCACCAACAGACGTCTCTGCCGGGCACAGATGCCAACCATTGAGTCATTCAAAGCAAACAACACCGCAGTAAGAAGAGCTCAGCGCCAATAACTCAAACAGATGCCTCCGCTGGCACTCGCTTTCCCGCCTTTTAGCGCGTTCATTGTTTCGCTACGTAATCGGCTCAACTATTACTAATATGATACCCATATCCTCCCCTTTGAACCATATGAGCTACGAACATCCAAATCTCCCAACCGTCCAGCTCATTAATCCCGCAAAAATTAATTAATTATTACCGGTCATGAACCACCAAAAAAGGTAAACGAGAATGATTATCAACTGCCATCGTTTTAAACGCAGTAGGCTTGTTTTTGCTTTACGTTAAAACAAAATGGCTTCCACCGTAAGTATGGGGGGCGATGGCTGCTGGTGTTGGGGGAGCCAACCGCCCCCACAGGTCAGGACCGGTGGTCAGGTTATTGTTATTGCCCAGGACTGTGATGGGGGGGGGGGGATTAGCCACGGGCGGCACATGTCAGTGAGTGAGAGTGTCTCTGCCCTTCTGCCAGCTCGGCCCAGGACACGTTGGGTGGGCAGCACTATGAATCGCCCCCCCACACACATTTTATATTTAAGGCATGCAGCACTTTCACCTGCAGCCAGAGACAGGAAGTCAGCCTCACACAATTCTCTGTATTTCACTCATGCAGTGATACACACGTCAACATAAAACAGACACAGGTGGCTTATTTGAGTATTATATTTGCGAATGGCATTGTGCTTCTACTGCTGTTAGACACCAAAGGCTTGATGTATGGACTGTATACTTTATATATGTAATGTATACTGGGGATGGACAAGAATGACAATATGGACAGTGTGAAATAGAAAGTGGCTCATAGTCATAATTCATAATTCACAGTCATAATTTTTCACTGGACAGTAATGAATAATGAAAATGTCACTGAGTATACATTTGCCGTTCAAACATGTAGCTTTGCATACGCAATGGAAGGATGGAAACCAGAGAGACAAAACAACTTAGTTTTAGAATTCAAGAACAGAGGATTCATTGAAAGGGAGCAGTGCATGAAAGTGCGTAGGAAAGTGTAGCACGTTCTCCCTTCAGTATTAAGGTAAAACATCCTTTACAGCAGACTGAAGCTATTCACATTTATTCTTGATAACATCAATTCAGTGTCCTAATACGACACAACATGACCTCCACTGCACTGAAACATACAACCAGGCCAACAAAAGGCCCATGCCATGTAATCAAGGCTGGAACCGGAGACGGGGACCGCCTCTGTGCCAGCGCGCTGTGACCCCACTCATTATCCTATGGGCCCGTGAAACCTGCTGTAATGCCCCTCTCTCGATTGATGATGACACAGTCTGATTACACCGGGACAAAACCCACCCAAGATCACCTTTCCCCCCCCCCCTGGCTAACAGAACAAGCTCTGAGGGACAGCAGCAGGGGGATGGACACGGAGTGAGCAGACATTTATCCACTCGGTCTGCCTGTCAAACACGCGTTAATGAACACATCTGAAGGATACACTTGCCAAAGCCGTTGGAAGCATATCCGTTTTTTTGACAAAGATGTGAAGCATATTTGCACCGAACAGACACAACAACCTTCATATCCAACACACACATTTTAGACAAAAAAATCTGTCATCTTTTTTTTTTTGCAATTTGGAGCAGGTTACGGTTTCCAGTTTAATGGAATTGCACGACAATTACCGAAATGCACCCTGCTGCCAGCGAGCGAGCAAATCGTTCAGCGATAAAAGGGATTCTCAGTGGCCGCGCGGCACAAAAAGAAACACTATAAATCATTCAATGGCGGGCTCCTCTGCCTGAGATCATGTCCTCAGCCCGCGGCGCACAAATCAGACAGGTCACCTGTGCTCTGTCAGGGAGACAACGGGGCCGCCCCCGCGTGAGCCCGGGTGGGGACAGATGCCTCATTACCCATTCCGCTACGCAGGGGGGGCCGCGAGCCGCCCGGGCCCCCACAGCACGGCGTTCAGTTTCCTGCCGCGACAACGCATTGCAACCGCGGGGGCCCGTCGCCGAGGGAAGGGGCCCCCGGTGCCGGTCTCATCATTTCTGACCTCGGCGAGCGCAGGTCGCTGGCAGAGTCACATTAATGTTTCAGAGGGCCCAAAGGTCCCCCCGTCAGCGGGCGCTAACAGCAGCATTGTGCCGACGGCCCCTGGCTCCGGGCGTAACACGGCACCCATTCCTGTGTCGGCCGCAACACGGCCGCGCGCACACACACACACACACACACACACACACACACACACACACACACACACACACACACACACACACACACACACACACACACACACACACACACACACACACACACACACACACACACACCCTCTGAAGGCTTCTTGAGAGGAAGAGAGCGAACAGGATTGTGTGAGCAAGAGAAAGTAAGTGGGAATTCAAGTCGCATTACTTTTTTGCTGACCCTTACCGAATTATTGTATGAAATACATGAAACATTGCCAAACGACAATGTTTAGCAGTGTTTCTTCCTTGGGGCAGCAGCAGTTTAATGAGAAATAACTGAAAGGGGTTAATTAGCAGTTATCTGTGAAGGGACTTTGGGGTGGAACAGATAACCGCATGGAGCTGAAGATGGCGTTTTAACTCAAACCGCCCATGTTTCTGAATTTGCTTTCTCCTTAAACTGCAGGAAAAATATAATCTACTGGATTTGGCCTGAAAATGAAAAAATATCCTCAACAACAGACACATCACGATTTAGAGTAATTCTATCAAGAGATTTACCCCCTACTGTTAGCATATGACAATCATTATCAGGGATTGTTGAGGATCTAAAATATGTCAATAAAACAGAAACAGTTTGTTTGTCGTAATACAAAGAGACACCTGCTCCAGATTAAATGACATCACTTCAACATGGTGAGGAAAACAGCATAAACAAATACAAGGTAGGCCTAATACAAACTGCACTAACATAAATAAAGGATATCCTTTCTTTGTTTTGGTTGGTTGAATTTTGGGATGCAGGAATTTGTTATTATATTAAGGAAGTGTTGTCATACATAACTTTATAGCACGTTACAGGTCTAATTACCATAACTGTACAATTTAGCATAACTTGAAAAACTGAAGTCTACACTACAATGTCTTCTATCTACAACAAAAGGAAAAGACACCGATGTTGATAAAAAAGTATTATTTTATATCATAGTGAGTGTATGGAGATTTTCTCATTATTATGTATGTGTATTATACATATTATGTATTATCTTCACCCGATCTCAGTGTACACGTTCCTTTCAGCAGATATAGTAGAGTTGCTGCCATCTAGTGGCCTTCCACATAATTAAACAAAAATTCTAAATAAATCATATAACAGGTTGCATGACTTGCTATCGCAAGATATAATTGCTCAAATGCATGTGAAGTCACACAAAAACATCAGTGTAGGTCTCAAGTTCCAGAGGAGGGGTTTGGCAGATAAATATGCATTCATAGTACAAAAGAATGTCAGGGAATATGACAAATTAAAAGGTTACCCATATCAGGTGACCTATCATCTCTTACACAGCAGTCCAATTACCTTAAAGGCACCCAGTGCAACTTTCGAGGCTTAAAAATAAACATTCAATTTCTAGTCTTTTTTACACGTAGTAAGTTTCAATAACTCCATTTTCTTTATTTTTTGTAACCTACAATAAATAAAGCAGGCTTTCAGTCAATGGAAAAATGGCTTCTCCCCACCGGCGATTGTTGTTGTTTACGATTTTCTATCAGTTCTCACCACACAACGACGTCTCATCTTTGCTCCTTGAATGTCGATATGTAATGGTATGGAGTTATTGAAACTTACTACGTGTAAAAAAGACTAGAAATTGAATGTTTATTTTTCATTGAATGTTTACATAAAGTTGCACTGGGTGCCTTTAAGGCAGAACTCCTGGGGGGAGACGGCACAGAGCCTGGGCCAGAAACCAACAACAGAAAGGGCTACAGAGTTCTGCCTTGTTACGGTTAATGTACGTTATGGAGATTCCTAGCGAACAGAAACTTATTTAGACAAGGGGAAGAGCTTTCTTAAGGAGATTGTAATTAGTGTATTCGTACAGTGCAGTCTACATGGTGTTGATTGAAAACCTTCATTGTTCAAAACAAATAGGAAGTGAAACACCTTGTTCGTCTAGATTTGTGCTGTTGTCAAGTTGAATTTGACAGAACTTTTACAAAAACATGTGCTTTGCATGCATACCTTTAATTATTCCCTTGTCGAACAGGAGAACAATTCATTAGATTCAGAAACGAAGAGTACCCTTTCCGAAGAAGTCGTCATTCGCGTTTGGTTTCCTGCTTTTTGAGGCCGTATTTAAAGAGGTACACAAATAAAACACTGTTCACGGCACACTGGATCATACCAAAGTAGGGCACACCGTAATTCTCATAGAGAAAGCCACCGATGGTCGGAGCGATGGTGCGAAGCAGAGACTGCGAAGAGGCGCACAGTCCCATCAAAGTGCCTGGAAAACAGAGCAGGAATCAGTTGGGAGAGCGACGCTTAAGGGTAGACGGTACCGCTACTGCATCCTCTGCATGGTGATACGGGGCGAGGATACTGCATCATATCAACTAAAACCCTAACCCTAACTAGATTACATGCAGCCAGCCACTACTGTTTGGTTTTAAGGAGGACTATTTGCATATGTATGAATGCCAGACAGCTAGTCATTGATGTTATTTCTGATGTTTACCAAGCTGGACTGGATTAATTTATTATAACTACAGGGACGCTAGAGCCTAGAGAAGCCACACGCAGACGCAATTTGCTTGGAAGCAGGCGAGTATAAATGTGCCAATAACAACATGATGCCGTTCTACAAGAGATCCTCCTGGAAGTCCCTGAACCACACGAGAACTCACCAGTATCAGAGGCGGGGACTGAGTTGGTGAGCATGCTGTCTGTGATGACGTTGAACAGGCAGAGAGAGAACACCATGGGGAAGACGATCAGGCAGAAGTGGAACACATTCTGCATGGCTGCCTGCAGATGGGAGATACATGTGGGAGACGCATTAAACGGAAAGGGGCTGCAAGAGTATGTATCACACACACAATCAATTTCTGTGTGTGTGTGTGTGCGTGTGCGTGTGTGTGCGCAGGGCCGGCGCTGGCCGTTTCGGTGCCATACGCGAGCCGGGGGGGGGGGGGGGGGGGGGGGGGGGGGGGGGGGAAGCATCTTTTTATATATTAGGTAAAAACATCTAATTTGCCGAAATTGAGTGAACTAATTTATAGATTTTTGTAATTGAATAATGTAAATATATATATTTTTTTTTTTACAGACCTAAATTTTTTTTTAGGGGCCCCCCCAGGTACTTGGTGCCCTACGCACTCTGCCCACTCTGCGTATAGGGAGCGGTGGGCCTGTGTGTGTCTGTGTGTGTGTGTTTCTCTACCTGGGCCAGTCCCACACTAGCACAGACTCCGATGGAGAATAGAAGCAGAGAGCCGTCTGAGTATCTGCTCGTTACCCGGCCGATCACGAAGCCCTGTATGACCTGAAGCAGACACAACAATAAGGAACTACTAGTATATATGCACACCTACATTCTGAGTTCAGTTCACACAGACTCTAAACTGAAGGTTACCTCAGTCTGACTTGTTATACAAAGCGGGTCTTTTTATTTTATATCATCATTTGCAAAAATACAAAGGTTCAAATCAAAAATGAATTTTTATTTTCCCAAAAATAATTTGCACTTACCATTTGCGCAATGCCAAAGAAGGCCATCAGATAGCCCGATTGGGCGGGTTCCAACTTGAAGAAGTTCATCCCTATGATGCTAAACATCACCTGGAAGATAACTGAGCATCGAGAACAAAGGGTTTGGAAATTAGAATTGGAATGAGAGCAGAGTACGTCTATAGAATAGTTACATATAATCAGAATAGTTACACATGTAAATGTACGTTGTTAAATTGCAAGTGTGCAACAGGGATCACAGAAGAATATAAGGAGTTTGTGTTCATGGTGGGTACGTATGTTGTAGGTCCTGGCACTTAAAAATAGTACTTTGTGTAGGATCTTATTCTAGCCGTCTTTTTTGTATACAGGGAAGGGGTTTACCTAACATTTCTTAGTGCTTGGCACTTGGATCTCACCTGATGGTAATCCTGATATGATCTTAATGAGGAATATTCTGGTAATACCAGGGAACTTCAGAAGTCTGGTGATCTCTGCCAGACTAAATATAGACTTATTCCTCTGACCGTTCTCACCTGGGGGGGAAACAACAATAATTAATCCATTAACGTGAACCGCATTCATTAGAAGTGCTTAACAATAAAAACGTAAAATAATTATATTTTAGACACACATGTAATTAGTTATATATTACGTGCAAGTTCTTACGGTTAATGCTAGTAGATGGAGATTGAGGTTTAGTGCTTTTTGGGATAAACATTAGAACCAACAATAAAGTGAAGCTGCACCCAAATGCACCAACGTATGCAGTAATGGTCTCCCTGGGAAAACATTTGAAAAATAAATTAATACAAATAAATCTGGGAAACTGTAAAGAATTTGGCAAAGTTAGTTCAAATGTCTTTGGAACATGGGCTATGGCTGTACGTCCACACCAGAAGCGAATTGAGCGACCAAATTGCCGGAAGTCATTCACTTTCTATGGGCAAGAGCGACCATAGCGACCAAAGCGACCAACGCTACCAGCGGCCAAAGTTGAGCGACCAGAGCGTCAAAAAGAAGTTGAAAACTTTTTAACTTTATGCAAATGACTATTATTCGCTTCAGCGGCCAAACACTGATAGCCAATCGGAATGTAGGCGCTCTTCGCTTGCGTGGATCCCAGGGAACATCGGCAGGCACTTTGGTTCCTACCTACCTTTATTCACTCACTGAACAAAATGTCGGCTGAAGTATTAATCGCGGCTGTAACTGGGTACCCGCGACCCAACCCTTTTTCAGTTCAGAGATCGAAGCGCCATAGTGGTTTGGATATCAAGTGATGATAAGCGGGAGTATTTATAGGCTACATCTAGAACGTTCGTATTTAAACGGGAATCATTTTAATTTGCTCTCCATGCCACCAATCTAACCAACCAATCGCGTGTAGCATGCTTTAAACAAAACCAAAAAAGTTTTTGAAATCGTCACATAAACAAACTAATCGACAAGACGAGGGATAAATGACAAGGGATATATCTCTTGTCTTTTATCCCTCTATTCCCCACTATTCACGGAGCCTGAGGTGAATAATTGTTAATTAAATAGTCTAGATAGATAGCCTAGTCAAGTCTTTATTAATACCAAACGACACAAATCGTCGGGAATCCATTTAGGTGGTTCGGCCCACACAGGACAGTAGCCTACAAGACCACACAGAACAAGTCTGACTGGACAATACATCACATTAAAACTAGACACGCGTTGATAGATAGATAAACAGAAAGGCCTAGATAGATAGATATGTTCCATTATTTTCCTTGCGGAGCCAACCAGTCCTGTGCACGTATGCAAATTAGCCATGTGCGTCTATTTGTTTTGAATGCGACGAATGAGTGCAGATCATGATTTGCAGATCCAGATCAGTGAAACATATTTTAACTACTACAGCACGCAGGGTTTTTTGTTCTCGGTTGTAATTAGCCTACATTTTAGGATTTTTTTTATATTGGGGGGAATCACTGTCCTACTTGTTGTCGAAGCACTTTATCGAACAAGCAAAACCGTCTCGGCAATATGGCCAAGGTGTATGGGAGAGTTCATTATTTGATATGGCTATCTGTAGGGCCTACTAAACGCATACGGCTCCTTTAAATGCGTCTGCATAATTGAATTGTACGTCATGAGCGACTTGAGCGACCAAAGCGAACAGAAAAATTCGCAGCGAAACTTTGTGAGCGACCAGCTCCTGGTGTGGACGTAAGAGCAGATAAAGTTTTAAAATCAGCTGTTAGTCTGCTGTGTTAATTGCTTTGCAAGCAAACTACCAGGTCCTCAGTAGCAGTTCAGGGTCAAACGCCTTGGTCAAAGTACTTTAAGCATCAGTGACTTGAGGCCTCAATATCGAAACCCTGCGAATCCACCTCAAACTCACCCAAACATGGTGTTCAGATTGCCCCCGATGGTGGAGCCAGCGATCATGCCGACGCCAAAACATATACCGATTTTAGAAAGAGCGTTCGCACGATTCTCTGGTTCTGTGAGGTCGGCCAACACCATCTGGGACCCTGGAATGGAAACACGGCAAACAAGGTTTGATAATCTTGAAATCGTTTTCTATTTAGATGAAACCACGAATTAGGGGTTTGAGGTTCTTTGTGGATGAAAGAAATCCATGAAGAAAAGGACACTGCCACTTACCAGGTAACACGTGCATGAAGAACACAGGTAGTTTATGCACGAACAGCATGGCCGGGGTATCTGCGACGGCCAGCAACAAGAAAAACACGATGGAAGCCACACAGGAGAGGGACAAGGCCGCCCGGGCCCCAAAGACATCTCCAAATCTGCCAATCACATAGGACAGTATTCATCAATAGAACAAATCACAAATGACAAGCACATCACCACCATACTTCCTATGGTTCGGCAGCAAAGATATTCCTTCCATAATGTATTTTAGTTATTTCAACTACTAGGCAGTAGGCAGCAGAGAGAGAGGTCATATTTCCTGAAACTCCGCTAGGCATTGGAAAAAACTACTTGATTCATCCTTCAGATCTACTTTATTTTATTTATTATATTTAATACTTAACAATATATAGTATGTTTTCGTCGTCCTCCATCGCTCGATTGAACAATACATTTTGGCACTTTTTATGACTCCCGGATCAGACCGCAGCAAAAGCCTTGGACTTTCCTATCGCCAACATGCCTCTGTACTCGGATATATCAAGCACAGAGACTGGGAAATGCATACACTGCACCAAACTGCGACAGACAGTGGCTTTATTTGAAACGAGACGAGCAGCATTAGAAAAATGCAAAGGGCTCCTCCAGGATACAGTGCCGATGGGTGAGTTTGCTGAGCTAACTCAGACAAATACACAACAAGATGATCAAAGCTACACTGTATCCTTCCCGAAGCTGGACAAGAGAGACAGTTCCAGCTGCGTCTCACTGGCACAGAATCGGCGCTAAGCCAAAACAACATACCAAAGTGAATCAACAAGTTCACTCAACGCCAAATGCTAAACTACCCAAAGCTAAAGTTGCATGTATCAGCCGGATTAGCCCGTCACTGAAGTTAACCCTGCCGCTGAAGAACCGGTTCCTGCCACTTCAAGAGTCCACGAACGCGCCTGCCACCCATGCACCCCTGAGCCCCGTGATGCGTCCGGACAAACTGTGCGGACAGAGACCGTCCATGAACCCGTCGCCAGAGAGGCGAACTGTGCATGCGTCGGCCACCCGTGCGCCCCGAGATGCGTCCGGACGGACGGTGTGGACAGAGATGGAACAAGAACCAGTCGCCACGGAGGCGAGCTGCGCATGCGTCTGCCATCGCCACCTCAAGCCAACAAGGGCCCATCTCACAGAAAGCAGATTATTGTGCATGCAGGACTTAATGATATTCGAAGAGAACAGTCAGAACTTCTGAGGAGGGATTGCACTGATCTATTGGATACACTGGACAAAATACACATAAGTCATTCATCAGTGGACCCATACCAGCAGTCCACAGGGGAATAAACAGATTCAGTCGTCTACTTGCACTGAATACATGGCTTTCCAGAGTCTGCAATGAAAGAGGAAGGGGCTTTATTGACAATTTCAACCTGTTCTGGGGGCGCAAATATCTTTTCAGAGCAGATGGCCTACACCCAAACAGGTTAGGCTCAAAACTGTTAAGGGACAATCTTCTCTTCTCGCTCTCCCACAAATCTCCAAGGTCTGACGCACAGGCCACAGTCAGAGCACAGGTTGAGAAGAAGCGAGACTACAGCCTCCCCCACACATCTACTCTGCCACTATCTGAAACACAGGTAGCAGACAGACCACAGACCTTGAAGAGAGACAACAGCCCGCCCGACGCCATCGACACTGTGCCTTCCCCCATCGCTGATGCTGGCTTGGCGAGGAACGGCCACCCCCCTCCTCTGCATTCCCCCATCGACGATGACCCCCAGCCTCATCTCTCCCATAGCCACAACAACAACTCCAGCTCCACTGTCTCCTCCCTTTGCGATTTTCCAGCTGAATTTAAGAAACTGGAATATGTTGGCATCAAATTTGCATCTGTGTCAATGAGCATCGCCACGTCATGGCCACAGGCTGATAACACCCAAGCGGAGGGAGCCCCAGCTCCCCCCCCCTGTACTGATATTAGTCCTGAGTATTACTGAGACAAAAAAGGGTTCAGCCGTAGACACAGTATAAAGGAAGCTTCGCATAATCTGCTGAACCCAAGGTTGCCTGCGTCAAAACATGGCAACTTTTGCATTCCTGCTGTAACCCCTAAAGAGTAATCAAAGGGAAACTTAGACACACTGCTAACCTCACAAATCTCATACCTATTGCCTCCAAACCAAAAACAACCTTAAAGCCTATCACCAACACCATCAGGATGGGACTACTTAAACTTGTACATGCCTTTATTACTAGTAAGCTTGATTACTGCGATGGTCTCCTTACAGGTCTCCCAAAACAAACTCTAAGGAAGCTTCAGCTTGTTCAGAATGCTGCTGCTAGAATTCTAACAAAGACCAAAAGATTTGAACATATTACACCAATTCTGAAATTGTTACATTGGCTTCCTGTAGGTCAGAGAATTGATTTTAAAATCGTGTTGCTAACCTATGAATCCCTACATGGTTTAGGCCCAAAATATTTAACTGATATGCTTCCACTACATAAGCCTTCTAGAACACTAAGATCTTCTGAGACCAATCTGTTAATCATCCCCAGAGTAAACACGAAACATTGGAAAGCAGGATTTATTCAACAAATAGCTGGAATAAACTCCCTGAGGATTTAAGACTTGCCCCATCTCTGAGCACCTTTAAAACCAGATTGAAGACTTTTATGTTTGCTTAAGCTTTCTGCTAAATCTTTTTTCTGAAAAGCTTTTTTTACTTTGCCTTTATTTTCTATTAAAATGCCTTTTTAACTTTCCCTTTATTTTCTATTTTTACTAGAAAGATACATGATCTGATACCAGAGAGAAAGGATAAGGGTTTGAGACCCAAGTTCTGTCTGGGTTAGAGTCCTAGAATCTGGGTTGGAGTCCCAGAGAAAGGACCAAGTTCCTTAGGTCGGGTTGGAGTCCCAGAGAAAGACCTGAGTTCTGTCTGGGTAATGCCGCTTTTCCACTGCATGGTACCAGCTCGACACGACTCGACACGACTCGACTCAGCTCGCATTTTTTGCGTTTCCACCGCGGTACCATGGTATCTGGTACCTGAAGTGGCTGCTTTTTCTAGTACCTACTCGCTCTAGGTTCCAAGCGAGCTGAGCCGATGCTAAAAGGTGACGTCGGCAGACGGCCGGCGACTGATTGGCCAGAGAGTGTGACGAAGTCACGAGAGCGACATGGCAACCATGCTGGTAACATCCATAGCAGCGCCGCAGCCAACATGTTCCACTTCTCCAACTTCTTCAACATGCCAGCTAATAATAGTAATGTGATCGATGTCCTCCATTGTTGTTATGTGGGTTCTTTCCATGTGTGGGTTGCGTATGTGTTGTTTGCGTCGCGTACACAAATACGTCACGGCCCTTTCGCGCAGCCGACCCCGCCCACGTCCAGGAGGTACTATTTGCGGTGGAAAAGCACCCGTGCTGCTACCGTGTCGAGTCGTGTCGTGTCGAGTCGTGTCGAGTCGAGCTACATGTGCGGTGGAAAAGCGGCATTAGAGTCCCGACGTCTGTCTGGGTTGGAGTCCCAGAATACAACCCGGTATCACGCAATTGCGTGCTCCTGCGCACGAACGTTAATCTATTGAAGCGTGTTCCCGAGCACGATAGTCCGACTTTTTGCGTGTTACGCAAAACGAAATGTAAACCAATGCATTCTGAATGGGAGTGTTCTAAGACAATTAACGTGCTCCACAAAACTGTACGAGAGAGAGAGAAAGAGAGAGCGGGAGGGACAGAGAGAGAGAGAGAGAGAGAGAGAGAGAGAGAGAGAGAGAGAGAGAGAGAGAGAGAGAGCGAGAGAGAGGCTTCAGAAAGGGTGTGCGCAGATAGTACAGTGCACCCTAGTTATATGCCAAAGCCTATATAATTAGGCTGTGGAAATTGCAATAAGTTAAGAACACAACTTCGCACGTTGAGCACACAGCCGTGTGACTCGTTTATTTTGTAAAAAAAGAAAACCGGAAAACAAAGCGTGCTGAAGGTAAACAAATCCAGCATGGTCTGTGACGTCATGAGACGCACGTAATCCTTAGGGACCGCGATCCCTGAACCACCAAGAACGTAAATGACATGCAGTAAACAACAACACAATTGAAAGAACAACACATAACGAAATACTGTAGGTGAATTATGTTACGGTCACTACAAGGCTATAATTATATTATTTAGCGTGTAATGAGACAATCTATAGCCAAATTGTCGAAGATGCCCGAGAATCTTCGGGGATATCAGCATGGGAAATCGGCGAATCAGACCCATGAAGGGTGGGGGGGGGGGACACGTTAGTTGAAGGGGGGGGGGGGGCACGTTTGTAGGGGGGGGGGGGCACGCTCGACAACGAGAGTTGGTTTTTATTGAACGCTCGACAACGAGAGTTGGTTTTTATTGAACGAGACTTCAACACGGAACAGCTGCACGAAACGATGGTCACGTCACTCTCGGTGACGGTGTCGACAATAATTAACACACGACCAATGTTAATAGAACAACACACAACCACATAACATCCCGAACCCATTAACCCTACTTAATCCTAACAACAAAACAAGTTAACAAAAGCCCCATTTGTCAACTGAGAACCCCAATTCCCAGAATCCCCCGCGGCTCCGGAACACGGCGTAGCTTATATTAATCTTTATTATCTGAATGGGAAATGCAATATTTTAGGACAGATACACCATTAAACGCGTTTCTAATGACATTTCTAGCGAGAAATGTACATTTTCCTTACATAATCTTCAGTCAGTGAATGTGTATGATCTTTATTAATCTTTATTATCTGAATGGGAAATGCAATATTTTAGGACAGATACACCATTAAACGCGTTTCTAATTACTTTTCTAGCGAGAAATGTACATTTTCCTTGCATAATCTTCAGTCAGTGAATGTGTATGATCTTTATTAATCTTTATTATCTGAATGGGAAATGCAATATTTTAGGACCGATTCACCGTTAAACGTGTTTCTAATAACATTTCTAGCGAGAAATATACTTTTTACTTGCATAATCTTCAGTCAGTGATTGTGTCTGATCTTTAGTTTTATAGTTATTAGGATTTGATCGGCTCGCTCGCATGTTTCAACGACGTCAGGTTGCTTTCGCTAAACTAGCAGCTCACGTGCTTCCTGCGTTTGTGTTATTAAACTGTTACTTTATGTAACTTTTAATGATATCATCTTGTTAGAAACACGTATATCTGAGAGCCAACCCAGTCGCCAAAAGCATACGTTGACAGTGTACTTTTCGTGAACACTGGATTACGTCGCATTTCAACATAAAATAGCGTGTTATACACACACGCACGCACACGCACAGACACACACACACAAGCACACACACGCACGCACAGACACAGACACACACACACGCACACACGCACACGGTGCATTTCGCTGCTAAAACAACAACAAAAAAATATTCCCTCAAATATTATTACTTTCAAAACGTTGGCCGAAATGGCCAATAATATCATTTTTTATTTGGGATGCTTCTAGGACATTTTGGGTGGATTTTGAACGGTATGTGGGGGGCACGTTTTTTGCAGGACCTGGCAACCCTGCGCTGTTGCCCGAGATCTGGATCCACCCCGGCGTGGTGCCGTCTCCTTTTGACCTTTTTGACCCCAGACTTCTGGGGGAATAGCTGAATCAATTCATTAGTCAATCAGAAGCATGTTAATATCGTCCCGGTGGCGTAAGAGGACGAACAAGGTATCCTTCAACATCTACGCTTCCAGGAGATTGCAACGGTGCCACACATGAGCATATTCGAACATGTTTAATGGTAGTAATTAGCTGTCGAAATTGGAGGCCTTAATCAATACTGAGCAGCTATTGATTTGCTTCCCGATAAAGATTTGTCACAAATGACATGTTATTTAGCATCTACACGTTGAGCTGAGTCCAATGACACCAAGAACGACACTCTAGCTAATGGTAACATGTGTTTAACATGGTACACCTAGGTCTAGGACATGATCTCGGTGTAGCAAGAGGCCGAGCTTGATCTCATTGGACTCAGCTTAACGTGTAGATGCTAATTAACAGGTAATTTGTCAAAAATCTCCATCGGGAAGCAAATCTATAGCTGGTCATTATTGATAAAGGTCTCCAAAATCGACAGCTAATTACTACCCCGAAACATATTCAAATATGATCATGTGTGGCACTGTTGCAATCGTCTCGAAACGTAGATGTCAAAGGACACCTTGTTTGCTCTGTTGCACCACCGGGAAGATATTTTCATACTTCTAATGGATTGATTCATATTTTAAGGTTCTCGGAGTGAGACTTTAAGTGGCTGCAGCAGAAGTGTTGAGACGAAAGATGATATCAAGAGATTTATAGAATATTCCCATTCACATTATGATTCTTCGTCGTAACATCCGACCAAACATCCTTTACATTCACAGAGCGAAGATTATGAAAGTCCAGGCTCAGCAAGTGCTCCATCTCGTTGCACCTGCACCCAGCGGCTCGCTTGCAAGATTTTGGCCTGAAGTTCTTCCCAGACCAACACCCTAGCCATCCAACATGCATATCTGAGAATCAGGCCTCTCTTTAATAATGACAAAAAGTTATGAGAGAAACACACATTAACTTTTTGTTATCTCATAAGCGGCGTGGTGCCGGCTCCTTTTGACCTTTTGAGCCCCGACTTCAAAAACGTGGCCACAGGCCAGCTGTGTCTACACACCTTTAGCCACAAATGTACACCTCCATCCCACAAAAAATGGGGACTAGAAACTAACCTCTGTCTTATGTACATTTACTGTACTGTTGGAGGTCACGCCCCTTTGCCGACCTTTTCGAGATAGCTAGGGATGCTAAAATGTTTACACACATTTCCCGGGGCCCCGTGTACGACATATCCGAGATTTGGAGTTCTAGCCCTTAGAGAAAAAAAGTTTTCCCAAATGGAGTGTCATTTGGACAAAGCCCCTCAGAAGTGTAGCCTGCAAGACCTAATGGTTCAGAATGTGGTGGAAAAACAGTTTTTGAGATAGGAAGGTCCTACCGCCCTGAAATTGTAATACCTTATTTTAGGGCCTAACTGGGACCTCCGCATCGAAACTTGGCCCGGTCGGACCCCGAGGGCAGGAAGGGGGGGCCCTTCCTGCCCGAGACTTGGCCCGGTCAGACCCCGAGGGCAGGCCCCCCCTTCCTGCCCTCGGGGTCCGACCGGGCCAAGTTTCGGTGCGGAGGTCCCAGTTAGGCCCTAGAATAAGGTATTAAAATTTCAGGGCGGTAGGACCTCTCTTTCTCTCTCTCTCGTACCGTTTTGTGGAGCACGTTAATTGTCTTAGAACACTCCCATTCAGAATGCATTGGTTTACATTTCGTTTTGTGTAACACGCAAAAAGTCGGACTATCTGCTCGGGAACACGCTTCAATAGATTAACGTTCGTGCGCAGGAGCACGCAATTGCGTGATACCGGGTTGCAGAATAAGGCCATTGGTTCGTGGTTAGAGTCCCGACGTGTGTCTGGGTTAGAGTCAGATGGCGCATTTCCACTGCAGGGTGCGGAACGGATCGGATCGCAAAGGTGCGGGTCGGATCGCGTTTCCACCGCCAAAAGTGGGCGTGACCCGGACTTTGCCGTACCCGTTCCGACCCCATTCTAGGGACTCCTCCGTTGCGGTACCCAAAACGAGACCAGACGCCTGAAAGGGTACCCTGGAATTCTAGCTACACCCCCCCTCCGTTGATTGGTCGACAGAATCGTCACTTCCGGGTGACGCGGGGATAAAAACAAACAAACAGTAGCCTCGAGGTATTATTCTTTACAATTAACATGTCGCGTAAAAAGCTTGCTTGGGCGAACAAGGAGGTGGAGACGTTCGTCTGCATTCTTGCGGAGGAAGACGTTGTTTACGATGTTTACGTAGCTGCCGCGGCGATCGACATCCGGGCTACCACCAAGGGTACTGTCGGCAGTGGAAACGCGACCTCGGAACTGAGCTGGGCTATACCGCCCCCTCCCTACGCACCTCAGGGTAAAGAGTCCTATAGAGTCCGGGTTGGAGTACCAGAGAAAGTACCAAGTTCCTTTAGGTCGGGTTGGAGTCCCGACGTGGGTACCAGAGAGACTGTTGATCTGATTAAATACATTGCACTTTCTATTTTACTAATTTCTTTCCATATTTTTTCTTTTACTTCTCTATCATTTTATTTTATTGTATGACAATGTTTATATGTGAAGCACTTTGAGTCTGCCTTGTGTATGAAAAGTGCTTTATAAATAAAGTCGCCTTGCCTTGCGACTTACCTTCCACAGATTGGTCCACCAAGCAGCTGAATCACGCCAACGGTGGTTTGCAAGTAGCCGAACCATAAGGTGTCAAAGTCGAGTTTCTTGGCCAAGTACTGAAGATTTAAACGCAAACATACAATTGTAAACCATACTTGACTTGATTTGTCATTAATACAGATCATCATCAGTACAGATCAAGTGACCAAAACACTTCATGTTTGGTAATGTGTGTTCTGTGCAGCCAGACGTTTGTATTAACCCTTTACAAACTTAAAGACATTGGAGATGGCTTGGGTCAGGAGCTAGAGCGGGATTGCCTTGTAACCGGAAGGTTGCCAGTTCGATTCCCGAGCAAAACACCTAACCCTATCTGTTCCCGACCAGCTTGCTGTCGCCTTGCATGTTGACTCCACCGTTGTATGAATGTGTCTGTGTCCCTTTAGATAAAAGCGTCTGCTAAACGCCCTAAATGTCGCACACTGTTATCGGCCATCATATCGACATTGTATAACCTCATAATAACTTACAGGAGTGACAGCGAACTGCACGAACATCCATGTAATGTCCAGTGCAACAATAATGTAGGTGACATTAATGATCTGAGCTCTGTTGGGGGGATTCGACCCTTTAGGTGGCGCAGAGTTTTCGAGTGTTTCCTTCTTCGCGTCGCCGAGTGTTTGTTCCATCTTTTCAGGAACGGAATCCCCGGTCTGCTCACTCTGCTTCCCTAAAGTTGGATAGACATGAAACCACAGGAAAGAGTGGTTCGGTTATGTTCAACGAGTTGCAGACGCATCGTAACATCGGAACTTTGGAACCTATGCCCAAAGGGGGCGTATCCGTCATCTTATTCAATGTTGCCCTCAGGATAGGTACAGGAGGGAATGCAAATCATTTTCGCGAGAGGGATTTTTCTATCATTTATTAAAGCTTTCTTTAACCAGGTAAAAGTCTAATTGAGATTAAGGGATGCGAGGCTGTGATTGGGCATATGTGGTTATAATAAAACACCAAAAACCTTGAAGTCTATTGGAATAGTAACAGATGACAAAGAAATAACTAACAATAACACAATCAGTATCTTACATAGCAATTTCAAATTGAGGCTTTTACTTTGAAGTCTAAAAATCCCGAACTCCGTCCCTCCCCCCGGATGTACCCTGAAATCGTCGTCGCGTCATCATCCTGTGAATCGCGGTAGTGCTGCAAAGAAACAGAACAAGGTCCTCTTGTTTATTGTTTAACGTCAGCTCCGCTGGTTATGTCCACTCATCCAGAAGATGTCCAACACGCAGACCCTCACGCCGCACGTCTACTGGGCCCAGCGCCACGGAGACGTGCAGCTCCGGGTGGACCTCTGCGACGCTGAGGTGAGCTGCTGCAGGGATGATGATCCACTGAGGAGGTGTCACGGTGGTGTGCATGCCTCGGAGACAACGATGGTCTCGGATTGAATGTGCACCAGGATGAACATAGAAATGACAAAATGACCCCCATGAACAAATTCAGCATTCTTCAAGCCGGTGATCTGTTGAAATATTCCTTGTTTATATTCAGTGATTTATTTGTTTAAATATTCCTTCATTTGTTCGTCGGGGCCCCACGAACAAATTCAGCCAAGCCAGTTAATTTTTGTTTCTAATTCACCCAGCCGGTTTACAGTTCCTATCCAAAGCTGGACCGATAATTCCCTACACACGTGTATTTCCTTGTCTTGTATTTTATAACGCAGCC
This sequence comes from Gadus macrocephalus, assembly GCF_031168955.1. Taxonomy (NCBI): domain Eukaryota; kingdom Metazoa; phylum Chordata; class Actinopteri; order Gadiformes; family Gadidae; genus Gadus; species Gadus macrocephalus. The sequence continues at coordinate 2,998,329 of NC_082395.1, read as the reverse complement.
CGGTCAAACCTGTTCTAACGTTGTGATCATTGTGTTTTCAGAATCTTGACATCTCCCTGCAAGAAAACACCCTTCATTTCAAAGGTATTGAATTACAGTCAATTATTTAGGTGACATAGGAGAGACCGGCATCATGCAAATGACATGGGACTAATGTGCACACAAGCATAAAAGAGACTGTATATTCAAACATAACAACACCTTCTGCCTAATGCTTACCCTCTTCAAAACAGCCCAGGGCCATGGAGCCAAAGGCGACAATGAGTATCAGTTTACTTTGGAGTTCTTGGAGCCGGTCCTGCCTAAGGTAGCAAGTCTGTTATGTTTAAAGTCTATATTTGGTTGAATAAATACGAACTGAATGGTAGCCTTTCATTTCCAACAAATATGAACTGAATGAGAGTGTTTCATTTTCAACAATCCCCCGTAAAATGCCCTCTGTTTATTATGAAGGCCAACACTATCTTGGATACATGGCTTATTTCATTAAAATATGTATGTTGAGCTCCTAATGATTTTACAACCATTGTAAACAGCGTATGGAACTGGATGCAGGTGTTGTATTTATTGCTTGGTTTGTAAAGCAGGCCATATATAAATATGGCCAATCCTCATTTTCTTATCCACCGCATTCCCCTCACCTACGGTCTCAGGTTCTCCACAAGTCGACCCAGCGCCAGGTGAACATCAAGGTCTTGAAGAAGGAGGAGGTCTGGTGGTCCAGGCTGACCCGACAGGAGAAGAAGCCCCTGTTTCTGGGCCCCGACTTCGACCGCTGGCAGGATGAGTCCGACGCAGAGAAGGAGCTCCACGAGAAGGTAGAAAGACTCACGACTCACTTGTTCAGAGTTCACCTAGACTATTCAATAGCCTCCCTGTCCCACCACACTTCCTCACTTATTGTATGTTTTACGTCCTGGCACTTAAGAATAGTACATGGCATCATATAGCATCTTATCCTACCTATCATTGTTGTGTACAGGGAATGGGTTAGCCTAAAAATCTTTAGTGCTTGGCTTTTGGTCCTATGGACATCCTTACTGTTCTGACAGCGATATATTATATCTCTTTCTTCGGACAAATGTGCTTATTGTAAGTTGCTTTGGCTTCAGGGTTTGGATGTCATGCATAGATTGGGCAGGAGGGAGATGGGTTTACCTTTTGATCATCTCGATGAGAATCAGATGAGCAGAGTTAGATTTTTTTAAACACTGATCCATTAGTAATACTGGGAATACGACCACCATTGCTCTTCTATGCTCTTATGTTATGCCTTGTCTCAACTTTCAGGAGGAGAAGAGGATAAACAAAATAAGTGTTGAGTCTAGAATTCGAAAAGACCGTAAGTATGTTATTGTGCTGTAATGTTGTGTTGCTGTTGTTTCGCTGTACAATCCATTGGGCGATTTATCATGCAGCTCCATTGTCATGAGAAACCCTCACCTGATTTCTGCTCTCTTCCCTCAGCCTACCTGGGTCTGAAGAAAGGCTATCTGTTCATGTACAACCTGGTGCAGTTCCTGGGCTTCTCATGGATCTTTGTCAACATGACCGTCCGGCTCTTCATACTGGGCCAAGGTTGGTGTGACGCGCTTCTGATGACCGTTAACGTGCAGTAGGGTGTAGGGTGAACACGGGCATATGTATCAGCCAGAATACCCTAGTCAGACTGACATTACGAGGGCATTTTGGCTGATATTGTAATATTGACCACATACACACATTATCTGAGTCAATGCGTGTAAGTGGTCAATATTACTATCACACATCTTTTGTGCTATTTATTGAATAATTTTGTCCTATGCGTATACGGTGTATTAGTGTAAACTTTCGTAGCTCTAATAGCATATTGTTATTTATCATAAATAATGGTGTATTGACTCTTTTATAACAGTCTCTTGTGACTTCATGGGATAAAATGAGAGAAAGTACATTACAATTGCTCACATTCAACTTTTGCATACTAATACGCGCACATAGTACGACGTTGGCGACATGGAATAAAACGGAGCAAAGGCACAATGCTGCACCATTGTTGGCTGAGGACAAAAGTGAAGAAAGGACATGCACACAACACTACATATCAAGCCCTGTGCTGAGAGCCCATTCATTGAAACGCATTTAAATAATAGAATATAGAAAACCAGGCTAACAGATGCTGATTTGTGTTGCAAATGATTATTAGAGGTTGGCCCACCACATGCGATATGCTGTCTAATTATGTCTGGCTGGCGCCGCCCCAATCTCACCTGTTTTATCTCTCCAACTCTGTCCATCTGTCTGTCCATCCCGTCCTCTGTTTCTCTCGTCTCAGATTCATTCTATGACACATTCCACACCACGGCTGACATGATGTATTTTTGCCAGATGATGGCGGTGATCGAGATCATTAACCCTTTGTTGGGACTCGTTAAGACTGGCTTCTTTCCAGCCATGCTGCAGGTATGACTGATAGAAAACGTTTATTACATTCACATTTACATTCAGGGCATTTAGAAGATGCTTTTATCAAAAGCGGCTTAAAATAAGTGCGTATATTTCGTGCAAGCACGTACAACATACAAACATCATATTTTACAGGTTGAAAAAATATATTTTATTTTGGTATGGGTGTTGTTCACTTCTAATGCCTCCTTCCTGCCTTTCCACAGGTGACGGGCAGAAACGTTATTCTCTTTGTCATCCTCGGCAGTCTGGAGCAGATGCAGAGCAAGTCTGTGGTGTTCTTTGTGTTCTACCTGTGGAGCACCATCGAGATCTTCAGGTCCGCACTCCTGCCCACTCTCCCTCTCCCACTCGGGTGTATTTTTCCGTGTTGTGGCATCAGTTTACATGGGTTGCCGTGGCGACGTTAAATGAAAACGGCCCACCCGCTCATTTGTGGGAAATTTGCTTGTCCGGCCCATTAGGCTGTTGTCTGGCAGAGCCGGTTGGACAAAGGGGATTTAAATGTTAATCAAACGTCGGAAATACAAAAAAATAGATAATAATTCACACGATTTAGAATTCCTGAATCCATTTCCACACGGTGCACTCTTCAGACCCTCACCCTAGTGCCCCCTGTTAACCCCACTGTGTGTGATCTCCCACGCCTCAGGTACCCCTTCTACATGCTGGCCTGCATTGACACCGAGTGGAAGCTGTTGACCTGGGTGAGGTATACCATCTGGATCCCCCTCTACCCCATGGGAGTCATAGCAGAAGGTAGGCTCGCCCTCAGGCCTCTTCTGATAAGCTGTTACATGTTGGTCATAAAAATGTTGAATTTCCAGAACCATATATACCTGAACCCGATTATTACAGATCTGTACCTTTTCAGATGCAGTCTGAGGCAATGGAGAAGAAAGTAAATAGACATAACTACATAAAGCAATGGAGAGTAGCAGTGGTGATTCATCTGTCCATGATTAATTATGGGGAAGGAGGTAAACCCCATCCTTAAATACCAAAAAAAAGTTTGTTTTTAAACCGTTATAACAGCAGGGTCCAGTGGTATTCTATAGGCTATTTATCGGCTATTTTTTTAATTGAAAAAATTTATAAATCAACCAGGCTCCATTTTAAATAAGGACCATTGCAGTACTAGTGTAGTTGACCGTGCAAAGGCCATGTGTTAAAACATTTATTTCCAGGTGCCCTTTATAAATCTGTGAAATCCCCACTTGGTCTGACAGGACCTTTAGCCTAGAGCTAAAGTGCTAAACATGTCCCCTTCTTGACCTTTTGAGGCGTAGTTTGTTAGTGAGTTGTGAAACGCACACTATCTCAGCTCTACCATCAGGAGGGATCGTGGCCTTTTACCCACTGGCCATGAAGTGAGTGTTGCGGTGTCCCTGAGCAAGACACCTCGCCCTCACTACTCCCGACGAGCTGGCTGTCGCATGGTCGACTCTGCCGTCGGTGTGTGAATGTTTGAACAAAAAAAAAATGCTGATGTTCAATCAACGTCCTGTATACGTGACTCATTTGGTTCGTGTGTCTTCACCAGCGGTGGCTGTGATCCAGGCCATGCCCATCTTTGATGAGACCCGTCTGTACAGCCTGCCCCTCCCCAAGGCCCTGGGCCAGTCTCTGAGCTTCTCCTACACCTTGCAGGTCTACCTGATCATCATGTTCCTGGGTGAGTGGTTCTCTCGCCGCTCTCCTTCTCACTCTTATCAACCCACCGACCACTTGCCTCCTCCCACACCTGTCTATGTGCAGGAAGTCATAGAAAAAAGTCGCTCACCACACACACACACACACACACACACACACACACACACACACACACACACACACACACACACACACACACACACACACACACACACACACACACACACACACACACACACACACACACACACACACACACACACACAGAGAGAGACAGACACACACTTAAAATATAGTACTTAGCATTGTGTAGCATCTTATCCTAGCTATCTTTGTTGTATGCAGGGAATGGGTTAACCTAACAATTGTTAGTGCTCGGCACTTCTCTATAAACATCCTTACTGTTCCGACAGCGATATATTGGTGTTTCTCTTTCTTGTGACAAATGTACTTTGGATAAAAGCGTCCCTGAATGTCAATGTGAATGTAAAATAAAGACTCACCCTGTGTTGTTGTTTTTTTGTCGTTCTCCCCAGGTCTTTTCGTTAACTTCCGACACCTCTACAAGCAGAGGAAAAGGCGATTCCGCTCCAGGAAGAGGAAAGCTATCTAGCCACAACATTCTGCTGAAAGACAGAATGGCCCTTCTCTGTCCTGTTTATTTTGTTTGTTCCATTTTAATTATTCTTATTATTATTGTTGTGTTCCTCCCCTGACCGCCTTTTGAGCTTCTTACACCAACTGTCACACACACGTTGTATTCCATCCTCCCTACCGCCAAGTGAAGTGGCCGTTACCTTACTATTCCACTAGGGGGCGTGTTAGTTAACTCCATATCAAATCCTGCCAATCCCCGCTAATCATTTATTTAATTTGAGGGACTAAATGCTATTATCACATTAAATGACCACCAGTGTCCAGTTATCGAGATAAAAAGTGGTGCTTTTGATTATTATTATTGTGATAATGATGACATATTTGTACAATTCCCTAGTTTACCTATATGAAGTAAAAACTAATGTTACATACATGTTGCATGTTATTTGAATGTCAACGCCCATCATGACATTTGAAACAGGCCTCGGTTTTTTGGGACATAATGTGTAATGGTATTTTTATGAAGAAGCTTGAATAACTGGATTATGTTTATTGGCTTGGCCTATTGCATTTTATGGGTGTTCATGTCGAACAGGCTGAACGCTACTTGAAGATTCATAATGAACAACACCTCAAACACACGATTGTCAAACATTTTCGGTTGTTTTAATTTTTTGACCATTTGTTTGTAACGTCTCTTTTTACTATTTAAATAAAGCAGAATGATGAAGGAATTCGTCCAAGTGGTTTTAGGCTCCTTCTCTCTGCCATCACGCAGAATGAAATAAAGGAAATTACATTGCAATGCCCACTATGCATTGACAACAATGCGATTTAAGCTTCTAGTCCTGTTATGACCATCAGTTTGGCACAAAGCATATGCTACTGCTCTCTGCCAAACATAATAATTAAGCATAATTAAAGCAATTAGCCCCAACCAAAGTCAATGTGACTTTACCGTTGCAATTACGCATGCGTGGAATCAACTCCAATTAAAACCGGAGCAAACCAAACCAAACCCCGCTTGTCTGGCTTTCCAATCACCGCTCTGCCCAGACACTTCTCTCTGTGTGAACGCACTGAACCACAGCACGACTGGCAGGTGCCTGTCGGGGAACGATGCGGTGTCAACGAAGGGCTTGTTTAAAAGGGAAGGTGAGAGGTGTTTCCATAAATCCTCTTACAGGACTGCAGGCATTATGCTGAGCCTCGTTGGAGACTTTACATGCCGTGCGCCCGAAAACCAGAGTCAGCATCTAACCAATCCCTGCAGCTGCTGCCGCCGCTCGGCTATGAGGTGAGATGCGCCTTTTATGACATTATAATGCATTGATACTAACTGTTGCACGTTTTGCACCGCAGGCCGCACTGTTATCATTCTGCAAAAGTATACTTGGACAAATTGATGTTCGCTTGATGGTGTTTCTCATTCAGCGATAACTTCCCGTCTTGTTATCTGCAGGCGCGAGTACCACTACCATGGTCTCTGAGCATCCTTGCGTGTGATTTAATGGTTCGATGAGGTCCGCTAACGTTGTGATTTGAATGCAAACTTGTCTTTTTTCGACGTTTAAGCCAAATATTCCCTTGCAACGAAGCCCTCCCTCAGCATACTTGTGTTGACGAAGCCCCATCGTCTGTGATTATGTAGCCATAGCAACAGGTGGGTGCCATCATACCCCTTCCCTCCTAATTGTAGGACTATTAGGTGTGTGGATGTGTGCTGCACTTGCACAAATGAGCTTATTTGTTCAATATTTAGCCTATGATAGTACAATGTTTTCCGTTAAAGGTTAAAATGGGACCCTCCTGTGTAGCATCCTATACATACTCTCTTTTTAACTCTCCCTTTTTAGGTTCTGAAAGCCCCTTCGATTCTGGCCTCCAAAGATGAACCACGCACTGTTTATGTGTCGGCCTGTATCTTCTCCATGCTCTATGCTTTCCTACCAAACCATGGGGGTAGAACCGTCACCGAAAGATAACGCAAATTCTGCCGTTGTTCCCGTTTGGAGCAGAGCGCGAGAGGGCCACTAACATGCGTCGGCCTCAACGGAGACGACTGCAGTGGAGTCGCGTCCTGTTCTTCATCTCAGCGGTGCTGCTATGCTGCCTCTACGCACTGACTCTCAGGGCCAAGCTGTCAGAGCCGCCGTCCTCCTCCTCCTCTTCCTCCTCCGAAGAGGAGGAGCAGGAGGAAGAGGTCCCCGGTCGGAGGCGACACACACGGGAGGTAACGTCGCCCAACGTCACAGAGACGGCTACCATCCCACCCGGGCACCTCAGGACTCCGCCTCCGCTGGTGATCACGGTCAACCGGACGGACATCGAACAGTGCATCTACGTGGAGCCGGCGACGCCCGTGCTCCGGCCCACCGAACGGCCGCCGCCCGTCGTCACCGTGGCGGCGAGTCCCACGCCGCCGCCGCCGCCGCCGCCGACCTCTGACCTGCCGCCGCTCAGGAAGGGCGACTACCCCGAGGACATCTTCTCTGTGGAGCAGAGGCAGCAGGGCTGGGTGGCCCTGCACGTCGTGGGCATGGTGTACATGTTTGTGGCGCTCGCCATCGTGTGCGACGAGTTCTTCGTGCCCACGCTGGAGGTCATCACCGACAAGCTGGAGATCTCCGACGACGTGGCCGGCGCCACCTTCATGGCGGCCGGAGGCTCCGCCCCCGAGCTGTTCACCTCGCTGATCGGCGTGTTCATCTCCCACAGCAACGTGGGCATCGGCACCATCGTGGGCTCGGCCGTGTTCAACATCCTGTTTGTGATCGGCATGTGCGCCATCTTCTCGCGGGAGATGCTGCACCTGACGTGGTGGCCGCTGTTCCGCGACGTGTCCTTCTACATCCTGGACCTGGTGATGCTCATCGCCTTCTTCCTGGACAACGTCATCATGTGGTGGGAGAGCGCCATGCTGGTGACGGGCTACGTCTGCTACGTCGTCTTCATGAAGTTCAACAGCCCCATCGAGCGGGCCGTGAAGAGGCAGATCAACAAGCACGTCAACACGGTGAAGGTGTGGACGGCCGAGGAGCCCACCAAGGTGAGCGGGCAGCGGGTGCTCACGGTGTTGTTGAAGGCTGACTTAAGAAGATGGTACTTTATTTAAGGTTCAGTGGTGCGGTAAATCGGTCAAGGGTGTGGCGGGGCAAATATCGTGCCTGTTCAATTCAAAATGATGATTAATTATTCAACTTGTATCCTCCTCCCAGGTCTTCAATTTTCTTTCAAGTCACTATGTTTTTATATCTCTTAATCACAGGTACAGTCTCAAAGGGCTTAACAGGCCATATATTTAGGGCACCCCCCCTTACCCTAGCCCGCCAGAGGGCAAGAAAAAAACTCCCTTAATGAGCAAGGAGGAAATCTTGAGGAGGAACGCAGAGTGGGGGACCCCTTCTTCCAGGGATGATCAGGAGTGCAATGGCTGCCATGACGGACAGCTCCATCATGTACCTGTGCCATGATGGACAGGTACAACAAAAAAATGTTGTACCTGGAGACAGGAGAGTGAAGGTTGACACAGGCAGTTGTTGAAAAAAAGAACGAGTCGCTGACATGATCTGCAAGTTCGTATTTGAGCCACGTAGCCATCCAGAATCAAAAATATTTAATCAAATCCTAAAAAGCATAATGCGAGTGTCCCACTGTTAAAGCACAATGCATTTTCCCATCAGCAGAACACTTGGGTATTGTGGTATGTATTATATTTGGACATTTGGATTCACAAAGCACTAGACCCCTTTTAGGAACAATCCATAATATATCATCAGCTATTCTCATTACTTTAGAGAGACGAGAGTATTTTCTGTTGAAACAGTCCGGGAGTGCCAATGATTTAGTGTGTGTGTGTGTGTGTGTGTGTGTGTGTGTGTGTGTGTGTGTGTGTGTGTGTGTGTGTGTGTGTGTGTGTGTGTGTGTGTGTGTGTGTGTGTGTGTGTGTGTGTGTGTGTGTGTGTGTGTGTGGTGCACTCCATCCTTTGATGCTAGTGAACACAAGGGACCACAGGTGTCACACAGACAACACAATGGAAGGGAGGGACTACACAAAACATAGACGTCCCTCTGTCTGCTCACATCCTCGATACACGTCTACCCCTGTTGCTTATCTCCACTTTACTGAGGCCTTGATTATGAAATATGTTTGCCTACCAAACATTACTCTGCACAGGCATTAATGGAGCGACGTAATGACATGCAAAGCCCTGATTTAGTATTCAGTGAATCCACCACTGCGCTTGTGCAATCATCTTCAAGGACTCCTACATGTAGCATAGGCGCGGTACAATGCTGAGTGCGAGGGAGCGTGGCTATACATCCAGCCAGCGTTGATGAAGAGGTACCACCTCTTAGTACCATGATCCGTTCTTCCCCTCTGTCTTTGTGCACATGAACCCCACTGTGTGGTCACAGACACAGTGAATAGAATCCCTCAGAGTATATAGAATACAATTTGTTTAAGGTGCAAAGTCTCTGAGTTATGAGGTGGAAGACTTTCAGACTTTAAGGTCGTTACTGAATTACATTTTATCGATTTAAAATTATTGAATTGACTTTCGGTCATCGATTTAAAATTATTGAATTGACTTTCGGTCAGCATTGACTATAGACATCTTCAGATAATGCTGAACCACGAGCAGGCTGAAACGTTACACGGGGCGACTTTGAATCTGCCTCTGCTCATAGAGACTGTCCAGCCCATGGTGTTGACCTGTTATCCCCTCAGGACAGTGAACAATCCCCCCCTCCTCCTCCTCCACCTCCACCTCCACCTGGACCTAAAGAGGTCACACCGAAGGCAGAACCGAGCCCGGTCCGAAGCCGCTCCCCCGCAGAACCCCCGGAGGGCAAGGTCCGCTTGAGGGTGAGAGGAACGTTGAAGAATGCTTGATTCTGATTGGCTGGGAGGCAGGTTGCCCGCTGACTTGTCGGTTCCACTTGCTGCTGACTGAGCACAGCGTCATCACATCGTAGGACAATACGCCACAGTGTGGAAATTTTTTGAATACTTGATTTGAATTTATTCTCAGTCACACCTAGAAAAATTAGGGGCTTTGTTGAAGGGACACCTCAGCCATTTTTAACCAAGAGAAACTGGGATCAAACCAGCAGCCCCTTAAGTGCCAGTCAATCTACCGATTCAAAGAAAATCTACATTTATTTAAAATATTTGCTCTAGATCCATTTGACTGGATTCCCATATCAGTAGCATTCTTTGTGACCTCTGAAATTCCCCCATCGACGAAGACGGTTCCCGTTCTGTGAAGGACCTGCACCAAACTGTGTGTTCCCCTGCAGGTTCGACCCGTGCTCCAGCGAGGGGGCAGCTCAGCCTCTCTCCACAACACCTCCCTCAGGTGCACCATCTTCCAGCTCATGATCCACACCCTGGACCCGCTAGGAGAAGGTAGCGACCCCGACCTCATGGGCCTGTCTGGTGCAGAGCTAGCTGTGCACTTTATGAGTTTACTTTTATCCACGCATGCACGCAAAATGTAATCGCCGCCGGCCGCGGCAAAAGACTCAAGACTCACTTGTTCAGACTCACCTAGACTCTGCATAGCCTCCCCCCCTTACCACGCACGCACGCACGCACGCACGCACGCACGCACACACACACACACACACACACACACACACACACACACACACACACACACACACACACACACACACACACACACACACACACACACACACACACACACACACACACACACACACACACACACACACACCACTTAGCATTGTGTAGCATTGTATCCTCGCTATCGTTGTTCTATACGTGTTCTCTATGAACATCCTTACTGTATCGACTGCAATATATTTTCGTTTATCTTTCTTCTGAAGAAAAGTACTTATTGTAAGTCGCTTTGGATAAAAGCGTCTGCAAAAGGTCCTGAATGTAAATGGAACTACCGGTGGGCTGACTAGATACGAGCCAGCTTCGGTGCACGAGCTGCAGGCCTGCACGGGTGAAAGCGTTGCGTTGCGTAATCCTCTCTACGTCGTCGCGTGCCATGGCGCGTTGCACATAAAGTTATAGCGTTGTGACCTTCAGCCCGTCTCCCTCGTACTCCCTGGCCAGGCCTGGGCCTGAGTGGATCCCTAATCAGCTTTCAAATACGAGGCTTATAAAAGCTGGATAAGAGCCAGCACGCTGCTCGCCCAATCTCTTACCCAGCTAAACAAGACTAGTGTGGGCCGCGGCCGCTAACCGGGGCTTGCCATTGGTCGGACGCTGGAAAACTGCAAGTCATCACGCCCCATGGGTCCAGTTCATGTGGAGACTAGACTTGGATGCTTTGTCTACCCTCACTTTCATCGGTTCTTCATCCAGGTTTCTGATGAACAACGTGGTATAATGAGGGTTTGTAGGCAAGGACTGATTGCATTATTTATATAGATATATTAATAATATGAATCCATTAATATGAACTAATGTTAATGTTTCATTTGAGAGATTATTTAGCAGAAAACAAGTCTAATCGAGAGATTTTTTAACCTTAAGGGAAATAGTTTGAGAAGGGGTTATTAGTTGTCCTATCCGAATGTGAAAACCACTCTAGGTCTTCACGTTCAGTTCAGTGACACTCTTAATCCCTTTTGGTAGGAATACTGGCATCTCAAACTCTATCATCACTACAGATTCTATCAAACACTCAAACTGCTGGGGTTTTCTTTTTTAGAGACGGCCCTAAGTGCGGGTTTCAAAACCTCGGGGCCTTGCAACGCTAGACGGGGTAAGAGAAGCACCTTGAGTCAGCGTCTCCTTGTCACGCATCGTCCTGCATGCCTCCCCACCTGTAAATGGAAACCAGCTCAGAGGCCGGTGGAGATGAGGATGTATGATGTGCTCCTATGTCCCCCTGCTCCCCAGAGACCTCATTTAACGGTGATGTCAGAGCTCATGGCTCAGGGCAGAGAAAAGGTAGGGCCAAATGTGATTGGCTGTGGGGGGGGGGGCATTCACGGCCATCTTGTACGTTGTTTCAATCCTGTTTCAGGGTTCCTCTCGTGGGTGACAGTGGATTTGTTTGCATGGGTCTGGTGATTCTCTCCATTGGCATGGCTTTGCAGTGTTTCCCCCAAGATCTTATTAACATTCATACTAAATGCCCGGTTGCTCTCCGGACCGAAAAACGCCGCCTCCCTACGTTTCACCGCCTTTCACGCACCTTTGGTGAAGCTATGATAACACTGCATGCACATGTGATCGACGGACAAAATGAATGAGATGCCGCAATTGTTCAGAAGTATAACTCTGAACTTTAGTTTCAGAAATCAAGAACCAGTCTTAATACAGAGGCAGGCCCAGTCAGCCAGAACAGATTCTCACAGCATTTATTTAATAATCTTTTCTTGCCTGCATGCTCAAGTCGCATGTTTTGCCGTCACGTGTTGCCCGTTGCATGTCGCATGTTTCCTTGGCCTCAAGGCAGCCTCATCCTCACTGCATGAATCCAGGCATGAGCTCGCATGCAGCGCAGCAAAGAAACAATGAGTGAGCGACCCTTCTCCTAATTGCAGCCAGGAATAAAGTAAAGCCCCTGAACCCAGCAGTCCAGGGGGCGTTAGAGAGGGAATCAGTGTGCTGTCAGTGCGTGGATGACGGTGAGTTGAATGCAGGGGGGGGATGACTTTTCTTCTTTCTATCTAAAAGTGGCCATACTTCAAATATTTAAAATCCCATGTAGGGAAGATATTTTACAATATCAACCAATGGCCTGAATGTGTGTCATCCTCTTTCTCCTCCGTGTTTTGTCAAGCATGCCCTGCAGTAGGTCGTTAGCAATTCCAGTGGTCAGAGTCTGAGTGGGGGGGGGGGGGAGGGGTGTGTGTGTGTGTGTGTGTGTGTGTGTGTGTGTGTGTGTGTGTGTGTGTGTGTGTGTGTGTGTGTGTGTGTGTGTGTGTGTGTGTGTGTGTGTGTGTGTGTGTGTGTGTGTGTGTGTGTGTGTGGCGTCACACTGGACTGATGAGGTGCTCCGAGTCTGGCTGATTGTTGTTCTGTTATGCGGAGCAGATTTGGGGATCAAAGGGAGACTGAAGTGGCTTCTTTACCATCCATAATCAATCGACTCCAGGATTTACATACGTGTGTGTGTGTGTGTGCGTGTGCGTGATAGTTTTCATGCCAGGCACATCAGGATAATTGAAACAGCTCCAGTATGAGATAGATAACAGTTCTGTCGTTTTCATTACAAAATGGTTTTCTTATCGATTTACGGCAAACCCGCTTTTATTTTCATACTGTCAACAACAATTTTTGTCTCAGTATTCAGCACAACACATCTTGAAAGAAGGAGAAAGTAATCTTGAGGAAACCTGATTAATTTCCAGCTTCAAAGTAGTGTCATTTTAACAGAATAACAATCAAGGAAAAATAGATAAAAATCCTTCTTAGATAATCATGTCGCCCTCACACCACTTGCTGTGCTTCTCCACGGTGTGCCCTCATTATCCTGCCTGTTGACACACAGATCAGTATTCATACAAGGAAACAGTGCACAGTCTGACCTTTCCCCCCTTGCTCTGTGTCCCCGCCTGTAGATGATGAACTGGAGCCGGCCCAGACCAGTGCTCCCAGTGGTCAAGCTGGTGAGCCCTCCACCTCCCAGCAAGCTAAGACGGAGAAGAGGACTACAGGGGGCGCCAGTGAGCAGGTGAACACAGCCAAGGTACACAGGAAGAAGACCTTCTGTGGAGTAGGAGCAAGGCCGCCTTAATGCACGGGCTTGCCTGGGCTGAAGCCCCAGGCCCCCAGATCGGCGAAGGCCCAAGAGAATGTGATTTTTTGTTTGGGGCTTACAAAGATCAGAGGCCTATCATCAGCCAAGAAAAAAGAGGGCCAGTGGCCCCTTTACACCACAGCCACACTCCCCCCCCCCCCCCCCCCCCCCCCCAGAAGTTACACATCTTCATTGTAAGATCCCCTCTCAGGGGGCCTACGAAACCTCAGCCCCAGGGCCCAATGGCAGGTTAAGGCAGGCCTGAGTAGGAGCGTTACGAACTCGCTATACTCTGAGTAGACTCTGTCATTACTTTGTGTATGTAGTATGGATGATCATAGTGCGTTTTGTCACCTGAGTCTAGACGGGGATAAAGCAGCCAATACAGTATAAATATATAAAGAATAACACAGATGCCAAGCCTTTAACTAATAAAGAGCCTCTGAAATATCAGGCGGCAGTTGTTGTTTTCAACAATTTAATAAAATAATAATCAGATTCTGTCCAACGACCACAATGAAATGCACACCATGACGTAGCATTTATACCAGCACAAGTTTGATGTTAAAAGGAAGCCTGAGGAACGTTTTGGACCAAAAACTGTTATTAATTACACTTCATAGGATGGATTAATCATTCTTAAAGGCCAAACCACTCGGGCCTCTGAATCTGGCGCAGCTCAAGAACAATAGCAGCAGGTGTCGTATTCAGGCTCACACCAGCGTCGGACCACAGGGAAAACCCTTTTTGGGTCAGACATGGGTAGCTGATCGGATAACGGAGAATAAATGGGCCACTCTAACTCTAACACGACGCGTGCATTCTGGACCCTCCACCTCTCTGTTCCTCCCACGGCGTTCTGGGGGCAGGAAACGGTCCCCGAGGCCGGGGAATCCGATGGCTCCGGGGACAGTGACGGAGAGAAGTCCAGCGAGGTCGAGGACAGCAGCGAGGCCAGCGTGGGCGACGCCAACGAGGAAGAGGAGAAGGCGGAGGACGAGATGGAGGAGCCGTTGTCTCTGGAGTGGCCCGACACCAGACGCAAGCAGGCCACCTACCTGATCCTGCTGCCCATCGTCTTCCCCCTGTGGCTCACCGTGCCCGACGTCCGCAATCCCGTACGTACGCTGCTCCACGTGTGTTACCCAGGCTGGATCGCTTTGATACATTGAGTGGGCGGCAGTTGCTAGTTCGATCCCCAGCTCCTCCCAGCTGTGTCGAGGTGTCCCTGAGCAAGACGCATAAACCCTGACCGCTCCTGACGAGCTGGCGGTTGCCCTGTGTGGTTGACGCCGCCGTCGGTGTGAGAATATGTGAATGAATGGTTGGAAGTTCGGCTTAGCTCAGGAGGTACAGCAGTTGTCTTGTAACCGACAGGTTGCTAGTTCGATCCCCAGCCCCTCCGAGCTGAGTGTTGATGTGTCCCTGAGCAAGACACTTACCCTAACTGCTCCTGACGAGCTGGCTGTCACCTTGCACGGTTGACTCTGCCGTCGGTGTGTCAATGTGTGTATTAACCGATGTAAGTCGTGTTGGATAAAAGCATCTGCTAAATGCCCTAATTGTATTGGAAGTTGCTTCGGATAAAAGCGTCAGCAAACTCCCCTAACTGTAAACGTAAACTGAGTGCTTCCTCACCTGTGTGCGTCTTCCAGGCATCCAGGAAGTTCTTTGCGGTGACGTTCATGGGCTCCATCTTGTGGATCGGCGTCTTCTCCTACCTGATGGTGTGGTGGGCGCACCAGGTCGGTGGGCGTTTGTAGTTCAAGCATTTCCCCCCGGTTTGGACTACGTCTCCCAAGAGTCTAACACAGAGTGACCCGCAGGTGGGGGAGACGGTGGGCATCTCGGAGGAGATCATGGGGCTGACCATACTGGCGGCGGGGACGTCCATTCCCGACCTCATCACCAGCGTGATCGTGGCGAGGAAAGGCCTGGGCGACATGGCCGTGTCGAGCTCCGTGGGCTCCAACATCTTCGACATCACCATAGGGTACAGTACTAGTGATGTCATCCGTGAACCCGTTAAAAAAAAAAAGAACCTGTTCAATGTAAACGCGTCGTTTACATAAAAATCGGCTTACCAGTGTGTGGTGATGTTACACTTTCTTTGGCTTTATTGTTGGCTGCACATCGCCAACAGCGGAGAATCAAAAGGCTGTGCTCAGGGACTTCGTTCAATACACCGCTCAGTTCATAGCGCACAGGACCATAGGACTCAGTACTCATGCTGTTTTGGCACAGCAGTGCTGGAACGAACTCCCTGCCAACGTCAGGACCGCAGAGTCGCTCACCAGCTTCAGCAAGAGACTCAAGACTCGCTTGTTCAGAGTTCACCTGGGCTCTGCATAGCTTCCCCCCCCCCCACTCCTCACACTCCTCGCACTTATTGTATGTTGTACGTCCTTGCACTTAGAAATAGCACTTAGCATTGTGTAGCATCTTACCCCAGCTATCATTGTTGCATTCAGGGAATGGGTTAACCTAGCGATTGTGAGTACTCGCCACTTGTTTCGATGAACATCCTTACTGTACCGACAGCGATATATTGTTTCTCTTTTTAAGTTAGTCGCTTGGGATAAAAGCTTCGGCTAAATGACCAAAATGTAAATGTATGCAAGCACTCGGGGTGTAAGTGACTGTAGTTTACGTGAACCAGTATCCATAAAGGTAACGCCGTTTGTTTTTTGTTTTTTTTCCAGCTTGCCCGTCCCGTGGCTTATGTACTCGCTGTCGCACGGCAACCAGCCCATCCAGGTGCGCTCCAACGGCCTCTTCTGCGCCATCGTGCTGCTCTTCCTCATGCTCCTCTTCGTCATCATCTCCATCGCGGCGTGCCGCTGGAGGATGAGCCGCGGCCTCGGCCTCACCATGTTCGTGCTCTACTTCCTGTTCCTGGTGCTCAGCGTGATGCTCGAGGACCGCATCCTCACCTGCCCCGTGTCCATCTGAGAAGCAACCGACGCGCGCGCACGCGCACGTGTACACGTGTCACTTCCTGTCTGGGAGACGACGCAGTGAATATGAACGTACACGGGGCGGCACGTGGCTCGGGAGGTCGAGCGGGGTTGGCTGGTAAACCGGAAGGTTGCTGGTTCGATCCCCGGCTCCTCCTAGCTGTCGAGTTGTCCCCGAGCAAGAAGACACCTCACCCTAGACTTCTCCGGACGAGCTGGCTGTCGCCCTGCGTGGTCGACGCCGCCGTCGCTGTGTGAATGTGTGCACGAATGGATGACTGTCAGGCAGTATTGTTAAGCGCCGTGAGCGGCCACTGGTTAGAAAAGCGCTGTATAAATGCAGTCCACTTACATTCGTCGTCAGCAAACAAGTCGTACGACGGGGTGAAGACCAGGTGAGGACGTCAGAGCCGGCAGAACATATTGGCTCCAGGTGACTGTACATCAGCGGTTGCCCCGGGCAACCAGATTGGGACCGCCGTCAGCTGGTACATGCGGTTGAGTTTGATCTTGTCGCCAACCACTTAATCCCGTTGACATTAGGGGGGTCTGAGTTGCAAGGGAGACCTCCACAAACATGTTAAAACACCTCAAAAAGAAAACGTGTCGTGGCTCGTGTGTGATTTATTGAATGTTCGATATCCCTTGGGCTGTACTTGTGTAGGACTATCATCCCTGGTTAAAAACGTTTAAGATAGAACAACTATATTTTCCGTCTTGGCAACCATTTTTTAAAGTTAGCGTCAGCTTGATGGTTTAAGAGTATTGTTTTTATTAACCGAGTGTAGCACTCTCAAAATACTGGCTGAAACTTCAGTTTCAAGCCAAGAATTGGCGTCCATTTTTAAGCCTGCGGTCTGTGTTCGATAGTGTTCGTCCATGTTTAGTGTGTAAAATGTCCAGCCAAGAACTATGTTCTTTATACATAGTTCTGCAGTGTTAACCGTGTCATGATAATGTGGAGGGATTCGCTGTGTGTGTATGTCAGTCATGGTATATCAGTCTGTTGAAAAAAAAAAAAAGAAAAAGGATTTGTTTAACTGGAGTGTTTTGTTGTGAAACGTTAATTGTGGACACATTTATCAGTGTGACGTGGATGCAAAAAAAAAAAGACATGTTATTGATTTGGTTTTTCTATTACCGGTATTATCTCCCAATTTCATGCTGCAATTAAATTATTTTTACAGGGACAAGGTCTTGTTTTCACCTCGTTGTTAGTGATGACAAGAGACTATTACAGTATAAGTTGATTTATTTACAGAGTTATGAACACGACATGGTGAAGAATCTCACCATGTTTACAGGAGCTTTTCTTTTTTTCAATCTTTCACTGTCTAAAGACGATAAAGACTAAATTAGCTCTATGCATTGGGGCAGGTCCGACCTTCGGGTGAAACTTCTGTACAATTGGTTCCACATATACACCGAATGTGTTGCTGGATGACAAACAACTTTTGCCATCACATCACAGTTGGACAACTCGGAGACCCTGTTCAGATCAGGTCCATTAGCATGGCCAGGATCATGAGACACCTCTGTGCCAAGGAATCCTCACCCAACCAGCTTGGTGCAACAAAGGAAGGACAACATGTCATATCTGTTTTTAGAACGACATTAACAGTCAAACCACGTATTCTTTGACAACAGCCAGACCCAAATTCAATACTTTTTCCCTTTTATATACCTAGTTTGTACCCAAGACGTGAAAAGTGACCCTTTTTTTTCCCATATAGCAGTAACTTAGAATTCAGGATACACAAACAGCATGAACAATTTTGTTTGAGCATCAGGGTATAAGCCATGTAGCACTAAAGATTAAAATCAAATCGGTCGTTAAATCTTTTGCCAACACAGGCTATACCAACTTCAAAGTGATTAATAATCAATTCTGTTAAGTCAACATCAAAAGATGTTTTGCTAGAGTTACAACACAGAAACAGTGGTGATGTATAAGGAATATTGATTAAAGCAGCATACAAATAATTCGGACCAAAGGAAAACAAAACTTGATATGTAAAAAAAATAGTAGTGTTTTGAGTAATTGAGACATGAGTGAGATGGTCGTCACAATTGTTTGTAGTCTTAAGAGAGACACACACATAGATGGACATGTTGCCTTAACATTTTCTGGGTAATTTAGGTTTACTTGCCTGACATTAAGTGTCAGTATATTGTTCAAGAACAACTATTTTAACAAATGTGAACACCTTATACTATGAAATTGTGTGACTAGATTATTTTTAAAGTAAAACTAGTCCAGTGTGTTGGGACTTTAGAAAGTCATTTGGGCACTTCTTGTAGTAACAAACTGTGAAAGCCATCACATTTTCTTTACATCATCAGACATTGAATCCACAAGTTAACTACACAGGGTTTAAGTGGTAAAAATATGATGTACAAATATTGGTAAGCAAATAGTCTATATTATTATATAGAGACTATTTACACATTTTGTAGTATAATAAAAATGCAGAAAATGTAAATGCATATCTACACAAACATGCAACATCAGCATATATAAAGCTTTTAAAAAATAGATATATTTATACCTAATACGTCATATAACATTTTCCAGCTTTGGTCAAAAGAACACAATCAGTTTCCCAGAGTTTCTGCTGGCGTAGTGGTTGGGCTTTACATCTCATTTCAAACCATCCATTTGAACGCAAGGGCAAATATCACGACTGATCGTGTCGCAGATGAGTGGTTAGTGACGGCCAAATGGCAAATATAAAATGGAAGCAAATACAAAGTGGAAGCAAACCAATCAAGTGCCAGCAGAACCATAAGTCTGCAATGTTTCACCCGTTTCAGCAAAACCTGTTGCTTTTCCCAGACGTCATAACCTTTCACTTAACGTTCCCCTTTGGTAAAGTGTTTGAGTATATTCTTAAAACCGGGGTCACCAACCTTTTTGAACCTGAGAGCTACTTCATGGGTACTGAGTCATACGAAGGGCACCCAGTTTGATACACTCTTCTGAAATAACAAATTTGCTAAGTTTGCCTTTAGTTACATATCATTATTAATGATTAATGATACTCATCTATGTGAAGACAATGATCATGTTAATGATTTCTCACAATAATTATCAACAATGACTTAAAAAAAGGTGGGAAAGAGTTGTTCAAGAATGAGTTGTGCTATGTTTAGAACAGGCCTGCGGGCACCTGTGTTGGTGACCCCTGCCTTAAAAGGTGCTGTAGGTGAGAGTTGAGAGCTTAGTTTTTGTATCGTTTATTACAAATGCCAGCGCAATGCGTCAGTGTTTAATGAGGGAAATACTCTTTGAGAATATATTTTCTACTCTGTTTGATACTATATCGATTTTAGGACGCTCACGGATCTTTTCTGACCAATCACGGCCTCTCATCCCCGATTGGTTTGGAGAATCAATCTTGGCTGTCAATCACAGGCACGCGCCCAGCATTGCATTAACACAGCTCCAACACAGGTGCCTGAAGGAAGGGGGCGTTTATTTTCCTAATCCGTCCCTTTGCAACTCTCAAATTCCAACAGCAGCTTTAAACCCCTCCGTTGTGCATCAAGCCATCCATCCATCTCCCTAAAACCGAGTTAAGGGCGGGCGGGGGCGTTATCACACACAGGGGGGCCCTCCTGAACGAGAGCCATTTTGTGGTTATAGAATCGATAGCCATTACCATTGATGTCATCTTAAAGTGACTTCATCTACACCATGCGGCAGTCGTACCTCTTTAACAGCTTCTTTGTCTGTCTGAGCGACGGGAGCAGAATCCCTGCCAGCAAGGCACACATCTGAGATCTTGCTATCTGATCGCGATCGTAAAGTGATTAGAAGAATTATAATGTTCGTTTTGCTCAATGCTTAAACTGTGGGGCTGTTTCCATTCAATGCAAAAATATAAAATGAGAGTGGACTAGCGAATCAAAACATCGATCAAAAGACTAATCTTATTCTTGTCCTCGTACAGAGAAGCTCATCTTGTGACTCAATTGTCTAGCAGCGACTCCTGCTTGTAGGGCTCTATTTGTGCAGCAGACTGCAGCAGCACTTGTACATAATAATCAAATCACGTGTCATTTAAACTTCTTGTATTGAATTGATAAACAAGCTGCACTGTATTCAGTTACGCCGCTGAATATACTCGGTTTGTGTGCTCCGGCCCTCTCTCTGACATCCAGAACCATCGCAGTTTTCCATCAAGATCCCTTCTCTTTTCATCGCAGACAAAAAACATAATATAAACATTACACGACAACCAACGATAATACTGATATTTTTGACGGCTGCAAAAAAACAGCGAGTTATTCCACTGGTGACCCCAAAGCAAATCATATAAAAAAAAAAACGAAAAAAAAAAAATACATACATGTGCATAGTATGAGAATACATGATTTAAATAAAGTTTTTGTAAACAACTTTTAAAGGATTAGGATTAAAAAGGTAGTTGTACCGTAGCCGCTGGGGGGGGCCGCCATCGACATATGCGTCTAACACTGAAGGCAGATTAAAAACATTCAAAGGGGCTTTAAACATTGACCCTATTCCTACCACACTCTCCTATAACAACGTAGCACTGTAACAAAGTCCTCCTTGTGTCTGGGACAGGCTGTGATTAACGGGCCATCATTTCTGCCAGCTTCGAGAGATACTGAGATGTTTGCGGTTTGCCCTCCGCGAACCCAAGTGTGTAACGTGTCCGAAACCATTTCCCAGCATGCCGTGCTGCTCCGACCCTAAACTAATCTCAGAGGACCCAAGGCCCCGCCCGAAAGAGAGACGCCTGCCAACACAGACGAACAATAAATAAAGCGTACTTTGTTAAATAGAATTCAAGTTCGGTAAAATATTGCTAACGCTATAAGTATATATTTTTTGGACTATACAATATAAACGTTACATTTTTCGTTTGTTTTAAATCCTACAGGTATGCAGGGTGTATAATACAGTACCGATTCTCTAACACAATAGTTTGAAAGAAAAGACATCAAGCCGTTTAACGTCGCGTGTATAGGGCACTACACCGCTCCGTCGGACCACTGCTGAGATGAAACACACAAAGCTCCTCTTTTTGGTGTCAGCGGCCTACGTTCGCCTTCCCTCGCCTTCCCGGGGCTTTCTGTACTCGCGTCGACTCCGACGCGTCGCGGACCGAAACACCGACGTGGGCCGCTGCGTTCACAGTATTCTGACGGTTTGTTCCTGAGCTGGTCTTAAAAGGCACCCAGTGCAACTTTCGAGGCTTAAAAATAAACATTCAATTTCTAGTCTTTTTACACGTAGTAAGTTTCAATAACTCCATACCATTACATACCGACATTTAAGCAGCAAAGATGAGACGTCGTTGTGTGGTGAGAACTGATACAAAATCGATAACAACAACAATGCCGCCATTTTCTTTATTTTTTGTAACCTACAATAAATAAAGCAGGCTTCCATTCAATGGAAAAATGGCTTCTTCCACCGGCGATTGTTGTTGTTTACGATTTTCTATCAGTTCTCACCACACAACGACGTCTCATCTTTGCTCCTTGAATGTCGATATGTAATGGTATGGAGTTATTGAAACTTACTACGTGTAAGACTAGAAATTGAATGTTTATTTTTCATTGAATGTTTACATAAAGTTGCACTGGGTGCCTTTAAGGGGGGGACATGGAAGGTTTCTTTCTTTAAAACACATATCTTTTCTTTAAAGGGTAGGGCTCTCCGAACGTCCGCCGACACTCCATGACCCCCGTGCTGGGGGGCCGGTCACAGTTATGGGTCAGCTTCACCAGGTTGGGGGGGAGGCGGTCGTACGCCATCTTGTATTCCCGATCGAAGGCGTCTGAGGGAGAGGCAGCGAGGGGGGGGGGGAGTGTTATAACAGCAGAGTAGAACCGTGTGACAGAGTGAGGCGGCGGGAGACCAAAACGGAACATACCGATATCAATGTTGTCTTTTCCTAGTGCCACCAGAGAGAGGAACAGGATGTCCCGATATAAACTCCTGGAGCAGGGAGGGGAGGGGAGGAGAGAGGAGGGGGGGGGGAGGGGAGGGGGGGAGGCAGAAGCAGGTTAGCAGCATGTCACATGACGAAAGGCTGTATCCGTTGTGGTCAGAGCTGGCCTAATTTGATCCGTTCAAATGGAGTTAGCTCAGGTAACGAGGTAATAAACGGCCTGACCCACGAGAATACTTTCACTCTCTGTGCTCTTCGATTCTAAGACAGGGTGAGACAGTTTCCCTTTGGTCGTATTTGCCGCCCAGCGTATTAGACTATCAACATGTCAGCCTAGCAGTGTTGGAACCAATCTTGGTATCATACAAAAGTGCAGTTCTTTTAAGTCACCTTTTCAACGATGATTAAAATGCTTTCCTGTGTCAAGGAAACCTCTTCTGTCTAGACTAGAGCATGGTGAGCCACATAACGACATCTGACCACGATGTTACCCTCCGTCCTGTGTCAAATACCTCTTCTGTCTGGAGCATGGTGAGCCACATAACGACATCTGACCACGATGTTACCCTCCGTCCTGTGTCAAAGAACTCTTCTGTCTGGAGCATGGTGAGCCACATACGACATCCGACCACGATGTCACCCTCCGTCCTGTGTCAAAGAACCTCTTCTGTCTAGAGCATGGTGAGCCACATAACGACATCCGACCACGATGTCACCCTCCGTCCCTGTCGGGGTGCGGGACCCCTCACCCCTCTGAGTTTATCATCTTTTATCTTCAACTCCCGACCTCCGCCGTCGACTCCCCCCCTCCCCGGTGCGTCTCTGACCTTTGCCTCGTGACCCCCAGTGTCTGGGCCAGCAGCTGCAGCAGCTTGGCCATGGGCCGCGTGAGGTCGTTCCTCTGGATGCTCCTCACCACCAGCTGCAGCAGCTCCTCGTTGAAGGGGCGCTCCTCGGCCCGCAGCGCCCGGGACAGTGGGTAGCCCACGTCTGCACGCAACACAACACACAGGTGGGGGGGGGGGGTTAGCGGGGAGAGACCTGAGTGTACCTTCTGCTTGGACACGGTGCATGAAGAGGAGCTGTGCAAGGGAGGAGGAGGAGGAGGGTCAACAACAAGATGTGTGCGTGGAGCACGACATGATCCCAAAAAAAGGCACAAGCAGACATTTAAAATCAAACAAACTGTATTTGTCGACCTCAAATACTGTTATGGAAACAGAGGTCGAGATCCAACGTGCTTTAGGGCAGGTGGGCGTCAGACAACCCCCCCCCCCCCCCCCCTGTTTAGGGAGACAGGAAAACCACAGCTTTCATTCTAACAGACAGCGTGATGACCAGTGACGGGTCGGGACACTCGGCGGCTGGAGCATTACAGCACATCAAGCCACACACTGCAAGCATTAAGAAACACAGCAGTCCTCCAAGCACAAACAGCATGGGGGAGGAGGGGGAGGAGAGGGGAGCAAGAGAGAGAGTGTGTGTGTGTGTGTGTGTGTGTGTGTGTGTGTGTGTGTGTGTGTGTGTGTGTGTGTGTGTGTGTGTGTGTGTGTGTGAGTGTGTGTGTGTGTGAGTGTGTGTGTGTGTGTGGTAGGAGGGCCGGGTTGGGCAGGGGGGGTATGTGTTTTGTAGAACACATTCCAAACACTACAGAACAGAGGTACGACAAGCCGACCACAGGTCGTATGACAACAGAGTCCGCAGCCAGGAAAGACGAAAGCAAGGAAGAACACTCACTGTCTAAAAATAGAGTACAATTAAGCCCTGGAAGACAGAGAGCAGACGCAGCCTGTTAGCACAGGGGTTTAGGTTCATGACGTTGTTAAGAGGCTGCACTCCCCCCCCGCCCCCCCCCCCCCCCCCCCCACACACACACACACACACACCCCAACAGCGCCCTCCAAGAAGCCTTCAGGTGCAAACTGTAGAGTGTCGCAGCCCGCCTCCACACAACACTCTGTTTAATGGTACATGTGGCGCTGGTGTACCTTGTTGCTTTTTCATACGCACGCACGCACAAGTACACACACACACACACACACACACTCACTCTCTATGTCTCTCCCTCTGTCGCTCGGTCTCTGTCCCTCTCTCTCTGTATCTCTCGCCATGTATCTCTCTTTCTCACCCTACAAAACAGCGCTCGTACACGACAGAGCAATTTTTGGTGGAGGAGGAAAGACCGTGAATCCGATCACTGATTCAGGGCGTTGGCTCTGTGGGTCCTGAAAGCAGAGACCGCTGGATACGATGAGCAGCGCGGATGTGTGTGTTATAACAAAAGGTTGAAATCTGTAGAAACACTCCTCTATTCTGGGACGCAGTCACCCCTGCCACCTCTGATTGGCTAGAAAACATTCAACAGGCGTTTAGGTCCAAACCGAAACCCTTTCAACATTAAATATGCAGAGCAGCAGGCTAAAACCAATCAGTCCCCCAGAGAATATATTCTGCTTTAGTTTTTATTTGACAGATAAATTCGAGGTCTGCAGCCTTATCTGGATTTATCTTTGAGCATCAAACAAGACACCGTGTCACTGTGTGTGTGTTAGTGTGTATTAGTATGTATTAGTGTCTGTGTGTGTTAGTGTGCGTGTGTGGGTCTTACTGTGTGTCTGTCTTACTGTGTGTGTATCTTACTGTGTGTGTGTGTGTATCTTACTGTGTGTGTGTGTGTGTGTGTGTGTGTGTGTGTGTGTGTGTATGTGTCTGTGTCTGTGTGATTGTGTTTGTGTGTGTGTGTGTGTGTCTGTGTGTATCTTACTATGTGTGTGTGTGTGTATCTTACTCTGTGTGTATTTGTGTTAGTGTGTATTAGTATGTATTAGTGTCTGTGTGTTAGTGTGCGGGTCTTACTGTGTGTCTGTTTGTCTTACTGTGTGTGTATCTTTACTGTGTGTGTGTGTGTATATCTTACTGTGTGTGTGTGTGCGTGTGTGTGTGTGTGTGTGTGTGTGTGTGTGTGTGTGTGTGTGTGTGTGTGTGTGTGTGTGTGTGTGTGTGTGTAACAGTGTGTTTAACAGTGTGTGTGTATCTTACTGTGTGTGTTCCAGAGGATGTAGAAGGGTTGGACGGGGTCCTGGTGGAGCTTCAGGTTGTCCCACAGGATCTGGATCAGAACATGCTTACTGTCCTCAGACATCCAATGACGAGGGATCTGGAGAGAGGGAGACACAGGGAGAGACAGAGACAGAGACAGAGACAGAGTGACGAGAGAGACAAGAGACGAGAGTCAGAGTCAGAGTCAGAGTCAGAGACAGAGACAGAGACAGAGAGAGAATGTGAGTGTGTGTGTGTGTGTGTGTGTGTGTGTGTGTGTGTGTGTGTATCCCCTATGTTTGTCTGTGCGGATATACGAACACGTGTTAGAAAGAAAGGGGCGAGCACAACCCAGTGTCTTCCATACCCACACGTGTGTGTGTGTGTGTGTGTGTGTGTGTGGTGTGTGTGTGTGTGTGTGTGTGTGTGTGTGTGTGTGTGTGTGTGTGTGTGTGTGTGCGTGCGTGTGTGCGCGTGTGTACCAGGACAGCCCATCCACATGAACCCCCCCCCCCCTGCGTGAGGGCCTCTCTCCTCACCTGCGCGTCCCTGTTGCAGTGCTCCGACGTCAGGCACAGGCCCGGCAGGTTGCTGGGGCAGGTCAGCCGTCTGAAGTACCACAGCAGGTTCCAGTAGATGATGGGGTGCTGGTCCACCAGCTCGGCCGCCGCCACCACCCCCTCGCCCTCGTTCTCCAGCAGGCTCTCCAGCTCCTTCCACAGCACCAGCGGGCTGAGGTAGGGCACCGTCACCGGCCGGGGTGGTGCAGGCGCCACCTCCGTGCTCAGGGGGTCCTGGGAGAACGACGCGGGGGGGGGGGGGGGGGTTTTAGGATTTGAAAGTTCAGGGTCGGCTTAGCTCAGGAGTTAGAGCAGTTGCCTTGTAACTGAAAGGTTGCTAGTTCGATCCCCCAGTGTTGACGTGTCCCTGAGCAAGACACTTAACACGAGCTGGCTGTCGCCTTGCATGGTTGACTCCGCCGTCGGTGTGTCAATGTGTGTATTAACCGATGTAAGTCGCTTTGGATAAAAGCGTCTGCTAAATCCCCTAATTATAATTGTAGGTAAAACTGTTTTTGAAGAAACTGATGGAAACTACGCTTGACACATTCCCAAAAGCTTGACAGCATCACCGAGGTTGAAATAGTGTTTCTTAATGTGAGGCACTGTACATTTTTCCTCTGTAAAGATAACCAACGTGGCTGTTTTGGCGCCATTGAAAGCGCTGTGCTCCTTAAACCGTCTGAACCGTCCCACCGTGGCCTTGTTGAGGCGGCTGGGCAGGCTCCCCGAGGTGGGCATGCCGTGGCTCAGCCGGGCGGGGGCCTCCTCCATGGGGCCGAAGGCGCTGACGCTGCGGGCCATGGCGGCCCCCGGGGTCAGGGGGTCGGGCCGGGCCTCGAGGGGATGTCCACGCTCTGGCCTGGGGGGCCCGGGTGCTGCGAGAGCGGGAAGGGCAGGGTCAGAGGTCATCGCTTTATTGAAGCCTTTGATTCATTTAATGGATATACAATATATAAGGGGAGAGGGAGGGGGAAGGGGGGGGGGGGGGGGGGGAAGAGAGAGAGAGAGAGAGAGAGAGAGAGAGAGAGAGAGAGAGAGAGAGAGAGAGAGAGAGAGAGAGAGAGAGAGAGAGAGGGGGGGGGGAAGTCCTTCGTTA